>NW_028191036.1:0-37461 GCF_048542155.1 Nylanderia fulva | reverse complement strand
TAAGACAGCGAAAATGCAGCGGCACCCATTTTCAGCCCCCGAAATAGGGTCATGGGAACGACTGATCGTGCAACCTCAGTACGAATCCGAACGAAAATTGGACTGCCCTTTGGGATACAAAACAATGAATGATACTTCCTCCGGCAATCGCTGTCCCTAACGACAGGCGAATGCATTGATGCCGACGGCGCCTCCACCCCTTCTGGAAATCCTGCAATTGACAACTGTCACTTTGGCCCGATACGATTTCTTTTACGAAGGAATAGCATACGATTGTCGCCCAGCACTCCCCAAAGAGGAAAGCGCCAACGATTTATACAGTAAACGGCGCGTGACACAACCTTCGCATTAGCAAGGACAACCGAGACCAACGAAATGCGGAAAACCTTTGGCGAACGGAACTCCCAACTGTGTATCCTCGAAACGAGGCCCGAAGGGGACATTCAAAGCCGTTCCAAGGTCAGAATCGACAACCTCGACATCTTCACATATGTGAATTCAAAATTTAGATACGTCGAGAAACACCTGAAAACCCAGCGACCCAACCCATACAAGATATTATGGAGCAAAAATGTGCACTGGAAAGGCGAGAAATCTCTTCGACCGATAGCGGAAAAGGAAAGGAAAATACCGGAGCAGGCTATGGCCGGGATTTATAACGCTTCGGATTCGCCAGCGGGCGGAGAGTAATGGCTTTCGTTACCCGTAGGTGATAATAAATAATAACGACACCCTGATACATGGGTACGACACTTCCACTCGTTGTACGGATGGAGTCTACATCTACTTCGGGAGCCATTTGGACCTCGGTGACCAACGGTTCCTCCTACACCTTGGTAGATCGCGGACGGAGAACAGGACAAACGGGAACGAGAACGCTACACTGAAAAACCCCCTCCAACGAACGAAGAAGAAGACGAAACACCCTTAACCCTGCCCACACAACAAACCCCTTCGATTAAACGAATAGGACAGTGGCAAAGTGTGTGCAAAAACTCACCCTACGAGTGTTCTCCCCCAATGAAAAGATTACTCGGCCGAACTAAATAAATATTTACATAACCAAGTTAAGTTTTAAGAACATAATCGTAAGCGCATAGAAAACTAAGTCCAAAATGTGGAACATAAATTCCAAACATTTGTATTTAAGGGGGAGGTGTCACGTCCGGGCTACGTATAAATTTTTTCGTTTACTCAAGTTCCTTAACGCTATTTGAAAAGGCGGCGCCAAAGCCGGCCATGCCGCTTAACATCCGCCTAGAAATAAGGTGGCGCTTCGTAGCCGCTAAGGATCTCCCCAACCACGGTGAGAGCCCCTACTCCGGAGAGTTCCCCCTCCCAGGCCGCGCAGGCCCGAGCGCCGAAACGAAGGACCTCAGAGCAGTCCCGAAATTTCGGCCAGTCTCTGCGCGACACCGAACAGTACTAGTAGCACGCACTCATAAATTCTAAATCTAAGTCCAAATTCTAAATCCTAACTCTACATTCTAAAATTCTCACTCTAAGTATAAGATTCGAACTCTAAAGTCTAAGTCTAAATCTAACTTCTAATTCTAAGTTTTAGTCTCGAATTTTGTACTACTATACGAATAAATCAGTGTATTCATGTGTGAAAACTAGTGTTCAGTATTCTTCAAAATTTCCACTTCCGTGCTAAAAACGCGATAGCGTTTTTTATTAAATTTGTCATAGGCGCGGTTGATTCAGATAATTCAATGTTGTTTGGAGCGGACCACCGCTCATCACAGGCAGAATTAAAGTCTCAGCATGTGCCAAAATAAGGAATTGATTATTGAGGTCCGCCGATATCAACCCTCCTTATTTGAGTAATCATTCAGAGGATGCATCAAATTCAATATGCCTAAAGACCCAGACGCGCAGGAAGGAAGAATAGAATCAATTACGAAAACTAAAACGACTGTATCGCGAATCAGCGACCGAGGAATATCTCAATTCTCGGAGGGCCTTAGTGGAATATCAGGCGATCCTGAATACGAGACACATTTCAACATTCAAAAATAATAACAAACGACGAACTACTACAGTGGAAGGGGCATACCAATAACGCCAACACGACGCTGCCCGCCGCCAAACAAACATCCCAGTGAACAGACCCTCGCCGACGCACTACCTCCAAGAAAGAGCCGACACGATCAAGGAAAGTCCCTACTAAAGGAAAGTAAAAATTCACTTTAAAAACCCTAAGGAATCGCGCTTTTCGGGGTTTAGAAAATTCAGAGACGCTTCTACCACGTGGAAGGGGAAAATTTTCTAGAAAAATCTCCGACGCTTTTTTCCTCTTTTCCATCGTCTGCGGAACTAAAAAAAAAAAGGTAGGGCTAAAAAATAGGGTCGACCACCACTGGGGGTGCCACCCTGGGAAATTCAAAACCGGAAAAAAACGCAAATGGGTTAAATTTCTTTTAAAAAAAACCCTTGTGTCTCAAAAAAACTTGTAAATCCGTAAAACCAAAGTAGTCATTAAAAAATTAATCAATTGAGAACACTTCAAATTTCCCAAAACATTCCCGACGTAAAACCGACATACGTTCTTTTACCAAAGTTATGGGAAAAATTCCCAACTTTACGTTTTTTTACCAAATGTTCAAAAGGAATTTGACCCCAGGTCAAGAACTTTTTTATTTGTTCAAAGAAAAATAAAGAAGTGGGTCGAAAATTTGAAATTCTTTTAATTTTTGATTTAAATTTCCGGAGGGGGCAGCACGCACAAAAACCTACACGCCGCGCTTCAAGGGGTTCTTTTATCGAATCGAGGGGGGGAGAACTGCCTCGTCATCAAAATCGGGGCTTCGCCCTGGCAGGTTTCGATTATTTCCCCTTTGTGGGTTTTTCCGTCGCGTTAATTGTTCGAGTTCTTTTTGTTTAAATAAAAAAAAAAATCAGTTGATTTTTGTGTAAATTCAGGGGATAAGGAGAGTGAAATCGTTCACTTTGACTTTTCGCCTAATTAAGGGTTTAGCAAAAAGGTGCCCCGTTATATACGCGACAAAAAATTTTGCCCCCTTAAACCCCCGGGTTTTAACAAAGGGGAAATTCAGTGTTTTGGGACCAGAATTCACGAATGGTGAAATATCAGGTGCCGAAGTCCGATTGTTTCCACAAAAACGTAAAATTGTTAAATGGGCCCCGGGGTTCGCTTGGCCCCGGGGTAGATAAAGTGATTTGGGAGCGGGGCAGATAGTGATAAGTCATCTGGGACGGTTTTACCTGATGCCCGGTGATTGGTTTGCGTTCCTTTTGTATCCCTTCGACCCCGTGGGGCTAAAACGCACTGTAACATTTAGTGATCAGTGATTTTTCCATGTTAATAAAAACCATTCGGTTCGCGATTTAATATGAAATTTCCCCGAAAATGGGCCCAAGGGTACAAAATTTCTTAATGGAGTTTTCGAACGATTGATCACGGTTTCGAGGTTTTATCGTAATAGCCAATTGTATGCAACAAATATTTTTTCGGTGGTGCCCGGGAAAACACATGCTAGTTTCCCCTATAGTGAGACATTTGGGAAATGTTTAAAAAACAGGGATAGGGTTTTGGCGGGGGAATTTTTATTCGTTAAATAGATAAGTTTTTATGAAAAGGGTTTTTCAAAAAAATTTTGGCTTTATGAAACATTGGGACTCTCGGAAAAAAAAAAATTATTAAAAAAATGGATGTTTTGTGAAAATTGTGTTTAAAATTTCCCGTTTTTCGGGTTTCTCGTTTGGGCCCAAGTGGTTTAAAAAATCGTTACCCATCTGCGCCCCCAATGGGAGCGCGTCCACCCCCCTTAAGTACATTTCCATTTTTGAATTTTCCTGTTCCCAATCTATACGCGGGGGGCCCCGATATCGACGTTTCGGATTACAACCCGATTGTCAGGACCGTAGTTTTGGCTGGGGCGTTCAACGTCACCCAACGGGTACGCCCCAAAATTTTTTTGGTCCTTCAAAGGCCGGAGGGGAGAGTAATGACAAAATCGAGAACCCTGAATTAAGGACCCCAGTGATTTAAGGGGCCGGTGATTGAGTACAGTGTCAAGTAACGCGTTTAAGTATTTGGTTAGGGGACATTTTCATAAAAAAACTATAGGGGTCAAAAGGAAGACGCTCTTGCAAACAGCAAAAAATCTTCCACTCAATGCCGAGCTCTCAAAAATTTAAAAAAGATTGGTCGTTCAAATTTTGGGAGGGCCCGGGCAAGGGTTCCCCTAAAGGATTGCAAATTTACAAGCCAATGGACTAAAGGGTGTGCACAAATCACCCCATTTTTGCTTCAATTTGGGTTCCAAGGATATAAAGGGGAATAATTATTTCAAAAAGAATCAATTCGACCTTAAACGAAGATCCACAATCACCCCTGGATATATGAAAGAATGTTAAAAAGACCTGGTTCCGTGTAAGTCGAGATACATCCCTCGAAATTTTTTTTTGCGCAAAGGACGCATCGTCCATTCTCTTAAAGCATCCCCCTTCCTATTAAATTACCGCTTTTCGGGAAAAAAAACGGGGTTTGGGAGCCCTTTTTCGCGACCTTTTTCAGTGGGTTGATTAAGAAAAAAAGAATTGTAAAATTCACTCGTATGCTTTTTTTTGTCTTAGTTGACGGTTTCCGGGCCCGCATGGTTTATGGGAAATAAAAGGGAAAACCCGCCGAAAAAATTTTAAGGTCGCGTGGAAAGCTTTAACCACGCTTTTCGAGAAAAAAACGGGGTTTGATCGAAAAAATTTGTGTCGCCCTTTTAACCCTTTTCCAAAGAGATCCCCCGAATCAGCGTCAGAAATTTACGAGTTGCGAGAAAAAAAGGGAAAACAAGGTTGGGGGACTTTGGGAAAACGTTTGATGTACAGCAGAGGATATTGTAAGCGAAATTTTGGTAAAACTTCATTTCAAAAAAATTTTGATTTGTACGCTCGAGCGGGGAAAATTTTGAAGAGTAGCGTTTAAGAAAACCCTCCAACTTTACAAAGATTTTTGGTTAACGTTTCATTTCTTGGGCGCGCTTAGCGCTGGGGAAAACCCCCTCCTCACGAAACGTTAAAACGAAGTAAACATTCGAGAGGACAAGCGCCACCGCAACTGCGTCATTTAATTTTTTATGTCCAATTTTTTAAACCCCCCAATTTCTCAATTTCTCTCAAGTTTTCCCCAATTTTTCTTTCAATGGCACGGTAACGACGCAAATTGATAAAAAAATTTAAGCGATTTTCAATTGCTTAACGATAAGCACGTGCACTTAATTGTCAAAAGTAAATTTAAAGTTTTTTTTCCGCAATTTTAGGCAAGCGGCATCACAAAAGTCCAGGGGGACTCGGGCTCTTTGAACCAAACAAGGCTTTCCGCGTCATCGATTTCGCAGAATGAAATAATATATAAATGTCACAGCGTTTCAGCGGTCACTTTAAAATACTCCCGGACCCCTGTGGTTTTTTGTCTACGGAAAAGGGTTTTGGGGAAAATACTTTCCGCTTTCTGGTTTTTCCCTTTAAAACGTGACCCTTAAATTGACGGTGGTTCAGAATCACATTTTAGGGAAAAGCGTAGGAAAATTTTTACGCTTACCTCGTTGCAAAAAAACTTCAACTTGGGGATTAGTGTGCAGATCCCGGTTACATCCCAAATCTGCCGCGTTAATTAATTTTTCGCCTCGCGATAAACCTGAGCCAACCTTAAACCCCCGGGTAGCTTAATCATGAAAAGCTTTGACGAAGTTTTGCCCCCGGGCCCACGTTTCGTCATTAGTGACTGGAAACACACCCAAAACTTGCCCTTAAAGCGGATGACGATCCGACGGATCAACCCCTTATTGCCCTTCTTATTGGAGTTTGTTTTGGATAGAAAGGGTTTCCCTTGTCAAAAACGCAATGGCCCCAATAGGTCAACCAGACGCTATAAAAATCGCTTTCGGGTGGATTTTTTCGGGAAATTTACGTCAATCCCAAATTTCATGTAAATACAAAACCCCCATGTAGTGGCTCACTTTTTTTTCATGCATGTCGGACCCCAACCCTCAAGGTCACCATTACCCATTAAACAACAAAGGTATTTGCATTTTCCCAAATTGCGCCCCTTGGAACGGCAATTATGAAAGTTTTGGGGTTAAAAAAAACTCCTAAAAATGTTATGCGTCCATGGGGAAGGGAAATAAAAAATTTGCGAGGATAAATTTAAACGAACGCATACAGAACAGCAGATGGCAGTATGTGTGGGGGATTTCCTTTTTAAAAGGGGGCCCGCCAAATTAAAAATGGGCGACTCTCCAGCATAGCTGAACGCCGATTTTCGTCGTTTAATTCGAAAATTTTCCCCTCGTCAACCCACACTGGCAAAAGGGAAATATTTGTACTTCATGCCGAAATGAGAATTTTAAATATATAAAGGGCAAGTCGCCCCTTTTGCATTAAAATAAGTTCAAGCGCCCCTATATACCTCATCACCAGTCATCAAGGAGAAAAAGGTTCGAAAACCCTTTTTTAAGAGTCGTGTTCGACCCCTCCTGCTCCCATCCAAAAACGTTTCAACTTTCACATGTACACCGGCCCAAAATTTTGGGTCCGATTTACAGCGTTATATTGCGTTGGGGGCCCAATTTTAAATATGTATATTCGGGCGGCATCGCTAAAATTTTACGCCAAATATTAATCGATCCTGGGAAAAGGGGATCCCAAAACGGATACTGGGTCGCCCACAAATCAAAAATTTCAGGAAAAAATCAATCCTTTTCCCTTTCTTACGGCACTGCGTCAGGGACCGGTTTTTTTGTCTTCAGTAAACCCAAAAATTGAACGGGACGGGGGAGATTCTTTTCCCGGGGAACCCCTTTTTCCCCTTCCAAAAAGAAAAAATCAAAGTCGTTTTAGGGATTTTTTGGGCGGGCTTTTTAAAAACGGAAAAAAAACTGGGCATAAAGGGGGAATTTTGGGGGGGAACCCCTTTGGGGGTTTTTCCCGATCCCCGGGAAAAGGGCCCAGAAAAACCCCTCAAATTTTTTCGGGTTTAAAAACCTGAAACCCGGTTTGGGCCCCTTTCCCCCAAAAAATTTTGGGGGGACGGGGGGGCTTTAAAAAAAACCCCGGGTTTTTTCCCCGGCCCCCCGGGAAAAAATGACTGTTTTTATTTAAAATTTTCCCTTTTCTAAAAAATGTTCCTAACCCCAAAACCCGAGAAAATTTTTAAACAATAGCAAAAAATTATTTCGACCCGCCGGGGGGGCCCAACCTGCGTTTTTAAAAGGGGGCCCCAAAAACTCTTTTTCCGAAAAATTTTTGGCGACCCCCTTTCCCATGGGCCCCCCTTTTTCCCGGGGCGAAATTTTTCTTTTCCCGGGAAATCTTTTTAAAAGTCTTCCCCCCTTTTTCCAAAAAAATTAAAATTTGGGGGCGCGGGGCCCCCGGTTTTTTAGCCCGGGAAAAAGGAAAAAATGGGAAAAAAACACGGGTTGCGGAAAAAACCCCCAATGTTTTACCCCCGAAGTGGGGTTTTTACGGGGGCATTTTCCCCTGGGAAAATTTTGGGGCCTTCGTCATGGGGCAAATCAAAGTGGGTTCTTTTAAAAACCAAAAGGCGGTTCCCCCGCCCCAAAATTTTTGGGGTGCCGTTTGCTAGTTCGTTGAGGGCTTTATCAAGCAAATCCCTTCTTTTTAAACGACTTTTCCCTTTTTTTTGGGGTTTGGGAAAACCCCAAATTTAGTTTTTTCCATGGCCAAGAACCCCCCCCCAAAAATTGGGGAAAAATTTTTTTTGCTCATAGGTACCAAAATTCAGCCCCGTTTCCCCAAACCGGGGGTTTTGGCCCCTCAGAAAAACACCAAAAAAAACCCCCCCCCAGACTGTGTTTTTGCGCGGTTCCCGGGCCCGAGATTTGATATCCATAAAACCTTTTTGGTTTGGGGATGGGCCGTCAGGTTCCCTTTTTCATTTGATGAGGGGCCTTTTATAAATTCTAAAAGGAACCACGAAAAATTTGGGAAAAATAAAAGGAAATGTAAACCCCCAAAAAAAAAGTCCCCTTTTTAAAAACGGGAGTTTGTTTTCGGGGGTTTTTTTTGGGGGCCAAAATTGATACGCTTTAAAATGCATAATTACCGTTTTAAAAAAAAATTGTAAAAAGGAAAACACGCGGCAATCAAAAAGGGGTCAGGGCCCCTTTTCCCCCCCGCCATTACCCTTTTTACGCGGGGTTTGAAAATTTTTTTTCATATGAAAAAACAGAGGTGTTCAAGAAAAAACTTTACTTATAAAGTAAAAAAGGGGGGTTTTCAAGAAACCGCTCTGTATCTTAAAACCATTTTTAGCCCCAAAGGGCTAACCCCCGGTTGGGGGGAAGATTGGGGCATTTTCATTACCCTTTAAACCCAAACACCCAAAATTTTTTTATGCGGATTTTTCCCAAATTTCTACAATGTCATTGCTAAAACGCAAAAAACCCCCTTGCTGCACGCCGGTTTTTAGTCTCCCCCTTCAAAAATTCCCCAAAAAAATTTTTGGGTTAAAAAATCTGGGGGCCCTTTTTTTAAATCATTTATCAAAAGGTGCTTTGAGCACGGGGGGGAAAGAGTTTCAGGTAGCCTTTGTTTAAAGGGGCAACCCCCATCAACTCGATTTCCCCCAAACCAAACCCCGGGGGGGCGTTTTTGGGAAAAGCGGCACGTTTTTCCCGGGTTTCCCGTGCTCATTCGACCCCCTTTCTGGCGGGAAATCACCCAGGGGAAAAGGGTTTCAAACCCCTTTTTTATTTTTGGGAAAAAACCGGGGGCCATTCTTTTGGGATTTGGGAAAAACGTTTAAAATTTAAAAGCCAGCATTTTTAAAAGCTTTTTTAAGTTTTTTCGCCGACGGGGCGGGCCAGCATTTTTGGGTTTTTTGGAAAAAGGTAAAACCATTCACGGGACCCCAAAAAAACTATCCCCCGCGTATGGGGATGAAAAAGGGGAAAAAAAATTTTTTCAATTTAATCGCAAAAAAGAAGGATATTTGGGTTTAAATCCCGCCCCTTTTCTCCTTTTTTTTTGGGGGGACAAAAGGGGAGGGGGGTTTGAAGATTGCCCAAAAAACCACCTTGGGGGGGTTTTTAAAAACCAACGCTTTGGGGCATTTGAGGATTTCCCAGGGGAAAAATTTTGTGAAAAAAAATTTGGGGGTATCCCCCCAACTAAAGGGCCCGGCCTTTTTTCCACTCCCAAATTTTCCCTACGACTAGGGGTTTCCTGCCCCCCGGTTTTACCTTTTTTTTGGGGGTTTCCCCATTCACGAACCCGGGAAACCCCCTTTCCCTTCCCTACAATTGAACGAAAACAGATTTTCGCGATGGGAATTACTAGACAGATTAGGGGAGCTTTTTGGGGGCTTTTCAGCCCAATTAGGTCTTTTCTCTTCAAAAAAGATAAAAAATGGGGCAAAAAAACCCCTTTTCCCATTCGGGTTTGGGTAAATGGTTTTTTTTTAAAACCCCCCCCTTCCCCCCCCGGGGAAAGGGGAAAATTTGGGGGGGTTTTTAAAGGGCTTTCCGGGGCCCCCTTTTAAAAGGGGGTTAAACCCCAAAGCGCCCTCATTTTAAAAAGCGAGCCCCTTTTTAAAAGGGAAACCCGTAAAAAAAATTTTCCCTTTTCTACCTAACGATATTAAAATTTAACCAACTGTGGGAAAAAATTTAAAAACGGGGGAATTCCGGAAAAACCCCCCCCCCCAAATTTTCCAACGTCTCAACTTTTGGGGATAATTGGGGGCAAGTCAATTTCCCTTTGTAGTTGGGGTTTGGGGGGGGCGCTAAAAAAACCCCACTACCAAAAACCCCACCCCCGCGTGCGTTAATGTAATTTTTGAAAAAACTATGTCTTAATATTGTTTTAAATAAATTTTTAAACCAACCAAAAACCCCGTTTTTGGGTTCAATAGAATCACAAAAATTTTTACTCAAAAAATCTTTTTAAAGGAAATTTAACCCCTTTTATTTTTTTTTTTTTTTCTTTAGGGGAAAAAAAAAAACCCCCCAAAACCGGGGGGGTTTAAATTTTTGGGTTTCTGAAAAAACATTTCAAAAACTTTTTTTCGAGGCGGGGGGGTATTTTTAAAGGGGGTTTACCCCAAAAGGTTTTAAAAAATTTTTATTTTTTTTAAAGAAAAAAGGGAAAAAAATTTGGTCGTTTAATTTTAAATTCTATAATTTTTGGGGGTTAAAACCGGGGGACGGGCCCCCAAAAACCCCCCACCCCGTTTTTAAGGTTCGATTTCGAATCGATGGGGGAAAAACCTGCCGTCACAAAAACCCGGGGATTCGCTCCCAAAAAGGTTTGCGTTAGTCCATGGGGGTTTTTTCCCCCCGATTTAATTTTTCGTAGTTGGTTTTTTTAAAAAAAAAAAAATTCAATTGATTTTTTTGCTGTAAAATTAAATGAAATGGGGGGGGGAAAATTTTCTTCATTTTTACATTCGCAAAAAAGGTAAAACCCCCAAGGGGGCCCCCGTTAATACCATTTTAAAATTTTCCCCAAAAAATTTTTAAAAAGGGCCCCGGGTTTTAGTTTTTTTGGGGCCAGAATTCGGGGAAGGGTTTTAAATATAAAAGGGGGCCAAAACCCCATTGTTTCCACAAAAAGGAATAATTGTAAAAGGGGCTCGGGGGGGGTTCGTTTTGGCCCCCGGGGAAAAAAAGGGGTTGGGGGGCGAAAAATCACGTGGGGCATCTTGGGGGGTAAAACCCCCGTGTGTGTTTTTTTTTGCTTTTCCCCTTTTTTTTTCCCTTCGGGGGCCCCGGGTGCTAACCCATTTTTAAAATTTTTGTAACAGTGTTCCCCCTGGAATTAAAAAATTTGGGTTTGGCGTTTTTAAAATGCATTCCCGGGCAATCGGCAACGGGAACAAAAAATTTAAAAGGAGTTTTTAAAAAGATTCGTACACGGGGTTTTGGAGCTTTTTTAAACGAAAAAAGAAATTTGGTTACCCAAAAAAAAAATTTTTCGGGGGGTCCAGAAAACAGGCAAAAATTACCATTAGGGGGGAAAATTTTCGGACTCTTAACCCCCCCGGGAAAGGGTTTTGGGGGGAAATATTTTTTTGGGAAAAGATAAAAATTTTATTAAAGGTTTAAAAATTTTTAAATTTTGGGGTTTTGTAAAATTTTGGGGCCTCCCGGGCAAATTTTTTTAAAAAATTTTGGATTTTTTTTTGGGTAATTTTTGCATATTTTTCCCCTTTTTGGTTCTCGTTGGCGGGGTTTTAAATCGTTTCCCATTTTGCCATGTAAACGCCCGGCCCAAAATTTTTTTCTTTTTACTCCAATTTTCCTTTTTAAAAACCTTTTGGGGAAAAAGGGTCGACCAAAGCCGGCCATGACGCTTAACTCCGCCTAGAACTAGCGGGTCTCTTCGTAGCGCCTAAGATCCTCCCACCACTTGCGAGCCCCTACTCACGAGAGGTCCCCCTCGCCAGGCCGCCGCAGGCCCAGCCGCCGACGAAGGGACCTCAGAGCAGTCCGAGTCTCGCGGCACGTGTCTCTGCGCTAGCAACAACCAACAGTATAGTCGCACGCCATCCTAATCAACTCTAGGTTCCAAATGCAATCCTAAACTCTATTCTAAAATTCTAACTCTAATATAATATTCTAACTCTAAATTCTAATCCTAATCTATTTCTAATTCTAAGTTTTCGTCTCGACTTTTTACTACTATACGAACAGTCAGTGTAGCATGTGTGAACTAAGTGTTCGCAGTATTCTTCAAACTTCCACTCCCGGATAAAAAAGCGATAGCGTGTTTAATTTGTCATACGGCGTTGAAATTCAGAATAATTCAAACGTGTTTGGAGCGAGACCACGCTCATCACAAGTCCGAATTAACATTCTCAGCATTTGCCAAAATAAGGAATTGATAGTGGAGGTCCGCCGCATATCAACCCTCCTTTTGATTAATCATTCAGAGGAATGCATCAATTCAATATGCCTAAGACGGCGACGCGCATGAATGGAGAATTCAATTACGAAAACTACACCGACTTTCAATCGCGATCAGCGACCGAAGAATATTCTCAATCTCGGAGTGGCTATCAGCCGATCCTGAATACGAGAACATTTTCAACAATTAAAAAAATAATAAACCCTGGAACTCCTACAAGTGGAAAGTGCCATACCATAATCGTTCCACCACGACTGGCCCTTCCTACCGCCAAACAGCCCGTGAACGACGCCTCGCCGCACGCACTACCACCCTCCCGTACGAGCCGACACGTCAAAAGAAGGCTAACTAAGGTAACTTGAAATTCCCGTTAACCTAAGGATCGCGCGTGTTAGCATTAAGACGCTTCTACCACGTTGAAGAGAACATTCGAGAAAAATCTCCCGCTCCGACGCTTTTTCCTCTTTCCATCGTCACGCGGAAGCTATAAAACAAGAGTCGGGTCTATACAACTAGTTCGAACCACACGGTCCACTCTCGGAATCTGAACACGGAAAAACGCAAATATTCACTCTCTTAAAAATCTTGTGTCTCAAGAAATAGCTTCGTAAATCCGTTAAAACAATAGTCATTTAAACACTATCAATTGAGACACGTTCCGCTTGCCACCATTACCGAGCTTACCGCATGCGTTCTTTACCAACGTATCGACAATTATACCGACATACGTTCTTTACCGACATTACCGGCTATATACAACATACGTTCTTATAAATACCGACATTACAACCATATACCGACATATTCTTTTAACCAAAACCCGGTTATCGACGCCTTTACTGGCACCTTACCATGTTTTTACTGACAATTATTCCGACGGGTTTGCCGACTACTACTAACTCTACTTCTCGATAACTGCTGCCGGTTCACCGAAGATCTACGAGCGAATGACGCATTATCATTCGATTACTCGCAACAAACACAAATGTGCCACTCCCTTAGAGTATAACTCCTCCTCCAAGTTTAATCTCTTCGTACCGTTTGACCCTTTTCTATTTTGGCCAAGTTGGGTGTCGGGTACATCCATTTTGAGCTAAAGGCAGCTCTCTGCATTTCATGCACTCCACCTTACCTAGAGTCTACGAAATTACTTGGGACAAGGATTCGGAGCATACTCCTCTCATAGGCGGACCCCTCTCGGAATAAATTGCGGAGTCCGCACTTCCGACTTACCCTCACCGCGAATCGTGATTTGTTGCTAACTTGGTCAGTTTTACACGTACGAAATTATTACGCAACCCCGCAACGACGTTCGCATAGAGCAATCGACGAAGCTATCTTTATTACAGGTAAGCAGCACAGGTATGATGTCCCTATCGCAATAATCCGTCACCTCAGTTCCGCGCGAATAACCCTCATATCGCGTGTATCCCCGGGGGAAACAATCGCATAGATTCGCGTACCCGTAATAGCGGCGCCGTGGTCTCGTGGAAAAAGCCTATCTCCTGCATGATCAATTTTTTCGCACCGCGACCCCCACTAGACGTACCAAAAAATTTGTGACAGCGGTGTAATACGAGTTAATATTTGCCGATGGAAACACAGGGAAATCGGGTACGAAAAAAGCTCACGGGAAGGAGAAAAGACGAACTTCGCGCGCAATTACTGCCAAGGAAGCAACGGTTACGCGAACACCAGGATGCGTCAACAGCAGAAATAAACGTTACGAACGCGAAAAAAACGGGCGTTCGGAAGCAGACTCAGAAATCGATCCCGTACCCTCGGTGAGTAAAGAACACGGAGATGGAAAAAAACGTATTGATCCAGCACAATGGTAGCAACCGAAAACCCGATTTAAAGCGATCATAGGCTCCAAGAAATCGACGATTTACGCCAGGAGGATAACTCCATGCGCGGGAACAATACGATACCTACGCAATATAGCCCAGCACACCGCGCGGTTAAAACGCTTCTCGACGAAGCAGGCCGTCTCCCGCATTTCCAACACGAACCAAATATGATAGTGCCAGGGGTCCTTTCAGGGAGCCACTTGAGACTACCCAGCCATTCGCGGTCCGAAATATCCCCTCTCTCAATTTATACGATCATGTAACCGCTAAAGAAATATTCCCACCATCGGTGCCGAGCGAACCCTAACCCGCCTACTTCTTACTAAGTACTCTGGCCCCGAGCTATATGCGCCGTAGAAGACGAATAGGGCGAACGATAACACTTGCCGACCTCCTGAATGGAGCCTTCGGCCTCCCGAAACGCCTCGACCAGTATCGTGGGAGCTGAGCCATCAATTTACCTTAAACCAAACGAGCAATCCTTGATTTCATTAGCGCGTAAAAGACTTTCGATCTTCTATAAAACGGACGCGAACGCCGAGCGCAAGGAATGCTTATCCGTCGATAGTTAAACGAAAATCGACGCCTTAACAGCACGAATCTTTTTCTGGCGAGGGCTTTTGCCAACTCGCCTATAGGATTACAATTGAGACAAGAATCACACTAATGCGACCCGTTTCTATTTTTTCCACAACGTCAAAATTCTCTGCGAAAAATCGAACTAGACAATGAAAGATTCGAAACTACGCGCCGTTCATACGAACGTAACGTATACTCCGAATGAAAGGCCTTTTAAGCCCACTTCCGGACTCCATAAACATAAACACTTGACCTATCCCTAACACAATGGACTCGGCCGAGTACCGCGCGCGTCGAACAACCACGGCCAGTAACGCTTCGTTTCCAAAAGCCTATAATAGTACAAACACAGTCCCAGGAGACCGACAACCACTTACAGAACGAAGACGGGCCAACCGAGTGGGGTCCCGAGAACACTAGACAACGACCGAACGCATTAACAACAAATACCTGTAGTACTGTAAAATCCTGGCCGAATAGCAGGAGTGGCCGGAAAAGACAATACAATAACTCCGTTCAGGGAAACTCCCTCCCCCTCGATGCCCAGTACGAGGCTCGAGCGGGACGTCCCTCTGGCACAAGATCGTCCATACGACTAAAACGCGGAGCAAGCCCTGAAACCCATATCGCCATGCTACCCCCGAACGATTTTTCGCACGCGCCCACCTTTTCCCCCATTGCCGCGGACGGTTTAGCCCACACACGAATTCTTTAAGATACTGGCCGGCAACCCAACTTGGTTAAACAGGCCAACAACCCCGATTGCGTTATCGATAAAGCATAATTATTTTTCCTTAGCGAATTACAAGCGATAAAATCGAAACGCTCGGAGCGACAAGTATAAAATACCTCGGTCACAGGATCGACCTCCACTTAGTCCCAGACGACTTTCCATTTCCCAAGCGGAATCCTAGGTATCGAATTCTTACGCTACGCGTCTAAGATAGATTATTCCAAGCGCTGCATCGTGTGGCAGCAACGCAAATCCCGTTTTAACGAGCTCAAGACGGTAAAATCCCGCATGATCGCGGGCCACCCGTCTCGCTCCAAGTCAGCAATCCCGAGGTCCAGCATAGATATATTCCGCGAATTCATGTGAACGAAGACATCTACTTAGGAGAATGCCATCGTCACTAATCGTAACGGCACAGTATATATGAAAGCCGTTAACCATAAGCGACAAGGACCACGAATTGTACTTACCTAGGGTAAGATTACAAGAGATCGAGAAAATTTCCAAATCTTGTCCACAGAACCTCGAGGATCCTTCATCCTATCTCAAGGGTCATAAAAGCACCCTCCTTAACCTAAAAATTCCAACGCACGGGTCACATAAACACTGAGGACGGTCCCTTAACCCTAGGGCATCTGGGGACCAATCTCATAAAACATAACGACATAAAACCTCAACACGTCGCAGCATTGACCCGACAAAACACACAATCTCGTCCCGAAGAAATAAAAACACTGCTGCGGCTTGAACACTTAAATGCGGAGGAGACTAAACACGTACATAACCTCATAAACGTCTACAACGATTTGTTCCGTCTCCCCACCGATAAATTACACTCCACAGACGTCACTACACACACAATCCCGACAACCGACGAATTAGCGGTCCACACGAAACAATACCGATTTCCGCCGATGCACAAGGAGGGAAATTAATAAACAAGTACAAGAACTCATCGAGAACGATGTCATTCAACCATCCACTTCACCGTACAACTCCCCCTTGTGGATCGTGCCAACAGAAACCGGACTCGAAAGGTAACAAACGCTGGCGCATGGTAATAGATTATCGGGCGCTGAATGAAAAAACGATCGGGGACGCGTACCCCCTACCAAACATAGTGGAAATCCTCGATCAACTAGGAAGCGCGAAGTACTTTAGCGTATTCGATTTAGCATCGGGTTTCCATCAAATCAAAATGGATAAAGCACACGCCCATAAAACGGCGTTTTCCACACCGTACGGGCATTACGAATTTAAGAGAATGCCGTTTGGGCTCAAAAACGCCCCCGCGACATTCCAAAGACTCATGGACCAGGTACTCACCGGACTTCAAGGCGCCGAACTATTTGTGTACCTTGATGATATCGTATTATATTCGAGCTCACTGCGAGAGCACGAAATAAAGTTCCACAAATTGGCGGAACGACTTAGGAAGGCAGGACTTGCGACTCCAGCCCGACAAGTGCGAGTTCCTCCGTAAAGAAGTCACGTACCTGGGACATGTCATAAGCGAAACTGGAGTGAAACCCGATCCTAAAAAGATAACCGCGGTTCAGAGTTTCCCTCGCCCTAAAGACCCGAAGAATATCAAGCAATTTCTCGGGCTAGCGGGATACTACCGGAGGTTCATACCTAATTTTTCGAAGATAGCGCGCCCGCTTACCGATCTGCTGAAAAAGGATGAGACCTTTGTTTGGCATAAGGAACAGGAGACAGCCTTTACGCACCTCCGCGATGCATTGTGCAAAGAACCGATACTACAGTATCCGGATTTTACGAAACCTTTCGTTATAACTACCGACGCATCCGGATATGCAATAGGCGGTGTCCTGAGCCAAGGGCCGATTGGAAAAGACCTCCCTATAGCCTACACCTCCAGGTTACTAAATAGGGCCGAGCGAAACTATTCGACTATAGAAAAGGAACTATTAGCAATAGTTTACAGCGTAAATTTCTTCAGGCCTTACATATACGGTAAGAAGTTTAAATTGGTCACGGATCACAAACCTTTGGTGTGGCTACATTCAGTAAAAGACCCATCTTCCCGTCTTGTCCGATGGCGTCTAAAACTATTAGAATACGAGTATGAGGTATTATACAAAGCAGGAAAAATAAACGCCAATGCAGACGCCCTCTCGCGAAATCCTACCCCAGACCCTATGCCCGAAGTCGAACGAGTCCTCCCTCTCTCACAAATACAAAGATTGTCCGACTCCAATGAATCCCTATTCCCCGCTAAGAAGAAGCGAGGCGCAAAAACTCCACGAATCACAAACAAGCTGGATTGCGGCGAACAGCGTCCCTCACCGACCCCCGATAATTCGAAATCAGAGGAAACAAACTCGCCCCCTAGTTCCAGCGAGGACAGCGACTCGGAAAACGAAACCGATAGCAACTCCAGTTCCAGTAGCGAGGAGTTATTCATAAACGTAAACAGTCCTTTCATTCCACGGGCCGCCGTGAGGCCCCGCGTGATAAATATCCCGGACAATTTCGCGACCCGAAAAGATAACCTTGTCATTTTCATAACGCAACAAGGAACACCGATCGACAAGGGAGCCCAAATATTGCAAGTAGCGAACTCCTTGCCGATGACCAGAGATGCAGCTTTGGGCAGGGCAAGGGTAAGTCGCGAGGGCACCCGACGCGTAATTTCTCTCGCGGTAAAGGAGAGGATTTCCGGCGTTACCAAAAAGGAAATAATAAAAGAAGCAATACACTCGCTACTAGACGTTATCCGAGAATTGGGCTTGCAATCGATCTCGATCAGTAAAGGCAACGTTGACAATGTAGATTGGAATACGATATATAACCTCTTAATTAAAATACTAGACGAAATCGACATAAGAATATTTATTTGTACGAACGACATAACGGTCCCCGGGAAGGACCAAAGGGAACAAATTCTCGCCGAAAATCATTGTTCCGCGGTAGCAGGACACAAGGGCATCACCAAAACTTACAATAGGATTAAAAAACGCTACACTTGGAGCGGTATAAAAACTGATGTCCAAAATTTCGTCAAAAACTGCCGCGCGTGTCAATTAAAGAAATTGGTTCGCGTAAAAACCAAGCAACCAATGATCCTAACCGACACCCCCGATTCGGCCTTCGAAAAGGTCTCCATGGATATAATGGGTCCCCTCCCAACCACGAAACAAACAATACGTACATCCTAACTATACAGGACCTGCTAACCAAATACTCCCTTGCGATCCCACTCCGACAAGCAGGAGCGATACAAGTAGCAGAAGCATTTACTAACGACCTTATTTGTACATTCGGCGCGCCAAAAGCGATCCTCACCGACCAGGGCTCACACTTTGTAAACAGCCTCATGAGGACAGTAGCCCGAAAATTTAAAATCAAGCAATGTAAGACCACAGCGTACAGACCACAAGCGAACGGATCGGTAGAACGATCACACCAGGTACTCTGGGAATATTTGAAGCAATTTGTTGATAAAAATAGTGAATGGGATCAAATTTTAAAACTAGCATCGTTTTCGTATAATACGAGCGTACATGAGGGTACAAAATACACTCCGTACGAACTCATTTTCGGGAAAATCGCGCGGGTCCCCTCGAGCGACCCGGACATCGAAAGCATGACTAACGAAAGCTATACACAATATTTAACCACACTATTCAACAAATTGCGCGATTCCCAAACAGCCGCACGCGAAAACTTAAATAATGCTAAGAATAGAAGTAAGAAATACTACGATAAGGAAATCAATACGCGTAAATTTAAGATTAACGATAGCGTTTATTTACTTAAGGAACCTAACAAAGAGAAATTAGGAGACCAATATACAGGTCCCTATAGGATAATAAAGATACTAGGTAAAAATAACGTTAAGTTAGCTATAAGCAATAGTAAGACTAAAACCGTACATATGGACAAGTTAAAGCCCTCACCACATCAAGCCCCCACCCTTGAAGACCCCCACTCCGAAGACGAATATATCTCGGACGCCCAAACGGAGGACGGGCCAGTAAGCAACCAACCACGCTAAGATGAGGACTCTCGCAATTATCCTGGGCATGGCCTTCCTGGCCCCACTATCCAGCGGATACGACTGTGGAGGACGGGGCCTGAACATCACAACACTCTCCCTCTTAGATATCGAAGAGTGTAAAACCAACAGCATCGAACCTAAGAAGGAGGAAGTCTATATACAACTACTCCAACTCAGTGAATTCGTGCATACTCCTGCCTACCAATGCAAAATCGAAATAGACCGGACTATATTTTACTGCGGAATGCACTCTCATATAGCAGCGGTGCAGAACGGAAGACAGGAGTATATCCACGAAATATCGGCAGATACATGCCGAAAATTGCACGAAACAGGGACCATATCTCTAGGAGTTAACCAGCACATTACTGGGATTAAGCCAAATGCAACAAACCTAAGAGCAATGACACTCGCAGGATCAGTTAAGACAGACGGAAAATGCAGCGGCACCCAGTTCAGCGACGCATACGGCTCATGGGACGACGTGATCGTGCAAGCCTCAGTACGAATCACGATACGACAATTGGAGCTGCCCGTTGGATACAATAACAATGAAGTGATACTTCCATCCGGCACTCGCTGTCCCGTAACGACAGGCGAATGCATTGATGCCGACGGCGCCTCCACCTTCTGGACAATCCTGCCAATTAACAACTGTCACTTTGGACGATACGATGTTCTCTACAAAGGAATAGCATATCGATTGTCGCCCAGCACTTTCCAAGAGGAAGCGCCAACGATTTATACAGTCACGGCGCGTGACACAACCTTCGCATTAGCAAGGACAACCGAGACCAACGTATGCGAATACAACCTTTGGCGAACGGAACATCCCAAGCTGTGTATCCTCGAAACGAGGCCCGAACGGACATTCAAAAGCCGTTCCAAGGTCAGAATCGACAACCTCGACATCTTCACATATGTGAATTCAAAATTTATATACGTCGAGAAACACCTGAAAACCCAGCTGACCCAACTATACAAGGATATTATGGAGCAAAAATGTGCACTGGAAAGGCAGATCCTCCTCAACGCACTTTCTCTAGCAAGCATAGCACCTGACGAAATGGCGCATCGAATAATGAAGTCTCCAGGTTATACCGCCATAACTGCAGGTGAAGTTATACACCTTATCAAATGTATACCTGTCAAATGCCGCCTACGACCTACCGACGAGTGCTACAACGAACTCCCCGTCACTCATCAAAATAAGTCACTCTTCCTCTTACCAAGATCGAAGATACTTACTAAAGCCGGAACATCGAGGGATTGCAATGAACTATTACCAACTCTATACCAAATACACAACACCTGGTATAGACTAACACCGAAACCCGTGGAATCGGTGGCACCGCCTACTATCAGGCCTCTAACCAAACCCTCATGGAAGTACGTAAGCCCGGATTCACTCGCTTCCAGTGGTATCTATACGAACGAAGATCTTGATCGTCTTCGCGACCATATCATGTTCCCCGTGGAAAAACCCTCCATGCTCCACACAATCGCCAGGGGAGCAATGGGACAGGAAATTCCTACAGGCAGTTTCTCCTTGCTGAATTTATTAGACGAGAAATCTCTCGACCGAATAGCGGAAAATACCGGAGCCAGGCTATGGAAGGGATTTATAAGCTTCGGATCCGCCAGCGCCGGAGTACTTGGCATCTTCGTTACCGTACGGTTGATAAAATTAATAATCGACACCCTGATCCATGGGTACGCACTCCACTCGGTGTACGGATGGAGTCTACATCTACTCGGAGCCATTTGGACCTCAGTGACCAACGTCCTCCTACACCTTGGTAGATCAGCGGACGGAGAACAGGACAACGGACGAGAACTGCTACACCTGAAACCCCCTCCAACGAACGAAGAAGAAACACCCTTAACCCTGCCCACACAACAAACCCCTTCGATTAACGAATCAGACAGTGGCAAAGTGTGTGCAAAAACTCACCCTACGAGTGTTCCCCCAATGAAAGATTACGGCGAACTAAATAAATATTTACATAACCAATGTTAAGTTAAGAACCTAATGGTAGCGCATAGAAAACTAAGTCCAAAATGTTGGAACATTAAATTCCAACATTTTTATTTTAAGGGGGGAGGTGTCACGTCCGGCCGTATAAATTTTTTTGTTTACTCCAAGTTCCTTAAACGCTATTTGAAAAGCGCGCCAAAGCCGGCCATGACGCTTAACTCCGCCTAGAAACTAAGCGTGGCGCTTCGTAGCGCCTAAGGATCTCCCACCACGGTGAGAGCCCCTACTCCGGAGAGTTCCCCCTCTCCAGGCCGCCGCAGGCCCGAGCCGCCGAAACGAAGGACCTCAGAGCAGTCCCGAATTTCGGCAGTTCTCTGCGCGACACCGAACAGTATAGTCGCACTCCTAAATTCTAACTCTAGGTCCAAATTCTAAATCCTAACTCTAATTCTAAAATTCTAACTCTAAGTATAATATTCTAACTCTAAATTCTAAGTCTAAATCTAAATTCTAATTCTAAGTTTTAGTCTCGAATTTTGTACTACTATACGAATAAATCAGTGTATTCATGTGTGAGAACTAGTGTTCAGTATTCTTCAAAACTTCCACTCCCGTGATAAAATACGATAGCGTTTTAAATTTGTCATACGGCGTTTGAATTCAGAATAATTCAAACTGTGTTTGGAGCGGACCACCGCTCATCACAGTCAGAATTAACATTCTCAGCATTTGCCAAAATAAGGAATTGATAGTGAGGTCCGCCGCATATCAACCCTCCTTATTTGAGTAATCATTCAGAGGATGCATCAAATTCAATATGCCTAAGACGCGACGCGCAGGAAGGAAGAATCAATTACGAAAACTAAACCGACTTTATCGCGAATCAGCGACCGAAGAATATTCTCAATTCCTCGGAGTGGAATATCAGGCCGATCCTGAATACGAGAACATTTTCAACATTAAAAAATAATAACAACGACGAACTCCTACAGTGGAAGTGCATACCAATAACGTTCCAACCACGACGCCTGCCGCCGCCAAACATCCCAGTGAACGACCCTCGCCGCACGCACTACCTCCAAGTACGAGCCGACACGATCAAGAAAGTGCTACTAAAGGTAAGTGAAATTCACGTTAACCTAAGGAATCGCGCGTGTTAGCAAATTAAGAGACGCTTCTACCACGTGGAAGAGAACATTCTAGAAAAATCTCCGACGCATTTTTCCTCTTTTCCATCGTCACTGCGGAAGCTATAAAAAAAAGGTCGGGCTATAAAACTAGGGTCGACCACCACATGCGGTGCCACTCTCGGAATTCTAACACGGAAAAACGCAAATAGTTCAATCTCTTAAAAATCTTGTGTCTCAAGAAATAGCTTCGTAAATCCGTACAACAAAGTAGTCATTTAAACAATAATCAATTGAGAACACTTTCGATTTGCCAACATTACCGACGATATACCGACATACGTTCTTTTACCAACGTTATCGACAATATACCGACATACGTTCTTTTACCGACATTACCGGCTATATACCAACATACGTTCTTATACCGACATTACCAACCATATACCGACATACGTTCTTTTACCAACGGGTTATCGACGCCTTACTGGCACCTTACCAGTGTTTTACTGAACAATTACCGACGGTTTTGCCGACGACTACTAACTTCTCGATAACTGCCGGGTTCACCGAAGATCTACGAGCGAATGACGCATTATCAATTCGATTACGCAACAAACACAAATGTGCCCACTCACCCTTAGAGGTATAACTCCTCCTCCAGAAGTTAATCTCTTCGTACCGTTTGAACCCTTATTCTATTGCCAAGTTGGTGTCGGGTACATCCATTTTTAGACTAAGGCAGCTCTCTGCATTTCATGCTACTCCACCTTACCTAGAGTCTCGAAATTACTTTGGACAAGGATTCGGAAGCATACTCTAATCATAGGCGGAACACCTATCGGAATAAATTGCGGAGTCTGCAACTTCCGACTTACCCTCACGCGAATCGGTGATTTGTGCGAGCTTTGTCAGTTTACGTACGAAGATTATTTACGCAACCCCAACGACGTTTCGCATAGAGCAATCGACGAAGCTATCTTTATTACAGTAGAGTCACAGGTAGGTCCCTCGCAATAATCCGATCACCTCAGTTCCAGCGCGAATAACCTCAGATCGCGGGTATCCCCGGGGAGAATCGCATAGATTCGCGTACCCGTAATAGCGATCGTGTCTCGTGGAAAAAGCCGAGCTCTGCATTCAAATTTTCGCAGCCGCGACCCCACGAGACGTAACACGCACCAATCGGAGCGCGTCCACCCTCCTTAAGATACAGTCCACTTTGAATCTTCCTGTGCAATCTATACGCGAGACCGATATCGACGATCGGATTTACAACCCGATTGTCAGGATCCGTAGCTTCGTGCGTGAGCGTTCAACGTCAGCAATCGAGCGTACGCGCAAACACCGACATTACCGACGATATACCGACATACGTTCTTTTACCAACGGGTTATCGACACCTTACTGGCACCTTACCAGTGTTTTACTGAACAATTACCGACGGTTTTGCCGACGACTACTAACTTCTCGATAACTGCCGGGTTCACCGAAGATCTACGAGCGAATGACGCATTATCAATTCGATTACGCACAAATGTGCCCACTCACCCTTAGAGGTATAACTCCTCCTCCAGAAGTTAATCTCTTTGTACCGTTTGAACCCTTATTCTATTGCCAAGTTGGTGTCGGGTACATCCATTTTGAGACTAAGGCAGCTCTCTGCATTTCATGCTACTCCACCTTACCTAGAGTCTCGAAATTACTTTGGACAAGGATTCGGAAGCATACTCTAATCATAGGCGGAACACCTATCGGAATAAATTGCGGAGTCTGCAACTTCCGACTTACCCTCACGCGAATCGGTGATTTGTGCGAGCTTTGTCAGTTTACGTACGAAGATTACTTACGCAACCCCAACGACGTTTCGCATAGAGCAATCGACGAAGCTATCTTTATTACAGTAGAGTCACAGGTAGGTCCCACGCAATAATCCGATCACCTCAGTTCCAGCGCGAATAACCTCAGATCGCGGGTATCCCCGGGGAAAATCGCATAGATTCGCGTATCCGTAATAGCGATCGTGTCTCGTGGAAAAAGCCGAGCTCTGCATTCAAATTTTCGCAGCCGGGACCCCACGAGACGTAACAAATTATGTTTAATTATGTTTAGTTGTAAATATATGTGTATATATCTTACATTGAGCGATTAAATTGAAGTTACATAAAAATTGCAAAAACTTCCCGACAAAAACAGTACGTGGAATCCACGTTATTGGCACATGGAATCCACGTTATAATGTGGATTGCGCATGGAAATAACGTGGATTCCACGTACTGTTTTTGTGGGGTTAGAGAATAAATATTTTTATGAGTTAGAAAAAGATAGAAACGAAAATAATTGTACAAGCTATTAATTAGAAATAATAATGTGTTACGTCCGGCAATTCACCTTACGGTAAATCACCTTATGCACAAGTCGGTCTTCTCTCGCGTCTACCTCGGTAAACGTTCGAGAAGCTGCTCTCTACTTTTTTAGGGCAACCTGCTAGGCCGGCTATACCCTGGGATGCCGAGAGCTTGAGATTCGATTGAGAAAGTCGGATGGAGAAGGAATTCTGCGGGTCGGGTCAAGAAATAAAGATATTTTACAAGTATAAAAATTGTTTATTCATTCATAAAACCTTTATGTCGATATAAAGTTTATTGGTCCTGACGTGGTTCGTGGGGAGCTTGAAATTGAGTTACAATATTGTTAAGCTCTTGTTCAGAATTGTTAGGCTGAATGAGGTAAGTAATAAAAGAAGTAAGGTCGTCCTGAGTTTCCTCTGAGATGAAGTTACGAGTGCCGTCGGATGTGAGGTTCACGGTATTCTCGTCAAGAATATTGAAGTTTTGTTCGTGATTAAATTGTAAAAATGGATCGTATTCCGGAGATGCTAATTGTTGAGTTTGATCATGGACGTAATATTCAGGGTCAGTTTAAAATTGATGATCTGGATCGATTAGGTAAGTATTTGATTCTGAATGAGACTGTTCAGGAAATTGAGGGTGAGAATAATCAATGTACGGAGGAATATTATTAATTGGCGAATAAGCGTCTGGAGAAGGAGGTTGTATGATTATTCGCGTTGGATAAATTTGAACGTTTAGATTTAGAGGTCTTCGAGATCTACGTTCGCGTAGCCTGTGAAGGTGCTGCTCGTTTCGATCGATCTGATTCCTTCGTCGGAAAGGAGAGACCATCTAACGGTTAAATAAATTCACATGAATAAATCGAAAGATAGATTATTCTATTATTTGAAATAATTGAATATGACTCACGTTTGTAGCGTGATTTACTTGTTAATGAGAGCGAACAGAGATGAAAGGTTAATCTTATGCGAGAAAGCCCTTCACCTGTTAATAAATTAACTTTATGTCAGTAATTATTATAATAAACCTGTATTAAATGAGGATTGGTAATAACGTGGATAAAAGGAAGGATTTGAATAGGAGTATTAATATCTGCGTTGAGAATATTAATACTTGATGTTTCAATCGTTAATAATTAAATCTTAAACTTTGAAATAGTAATTCTTAATGAATAAATAAGTCTTAGACTTTGAAGTAACAAATTGTCAATGAATATCAAAATCACTGTCAGTTGGTATGGTAAAGTAATTCGCAATTATTGGAAAATGCAGGGTATTAAAAGCATGAAAGAATAGAGAGATAGGTGTACATCCGGTTATTCCGGGTTCTCAGGTCCTGGTCTTATTAGGCTAATGCGACGTTCACTTTACTAAACGTGCATCTCTGAGATGATTTGCGAATTTACCTTCTGACAGGATATAACTCTAATGGGTATAGAGGAATTAGGAATAGAGGTTTGAATATAAGTATTAATATCTATATTAAGAGTATTAATACGTGTAACTTCAAGCATCAATAATTGAATTGTAAATTATGAATTAATTATTTTTAATAATCATTAAGACCACTGTCATTTGGTTTGGTAAAGTAATTCGTTAGGTTTGTAAAGCAGAGAGAGAGTAAGCGGGGAAGGGTGAAGAAATGTACGGTTGCCCGTGGATTCCGGTCCCCGAAGGTTAATGCGACGTTCACTTTACAGAACGTGCATCTCAGAATCGTAGTAACGAATTTACCTTATGACAGGGTATGGTTTTAATAGTAGCAAATAGGGTAAGGTGGAGTACACTTGTCAAATAAATTTAAATATCAATATGCAAGATCACTGTCAGTCGGTGTGGTAAAGTAATTCGCAATTATTGGAAAGTGCAAGGTATTAAAAGCATAAAAGAATAGAGAGGTAGGTATACATCCGGTTATTCCGGGTTCTCAGGTCCTGGTCTTAATAGGCTAATGCTACGTTCACTTTACTGAACGTGCACCTCTGAGATGATTTGCGAATTTACCTTCTGACAGGATATAATATTCTAATGTGTACTGAGGAATTAGCGTTATTCAATTCGCTAATAGGTAGTAGGATACGGGATTACATACATATATAAGTGAGCAGTAATACAATAAAATACATATATAATATATTTATATTGCAAGTACAACAAGTTAAATAGACATGCGATATCGGTTAGATATAGTTAAATAGTATCGAGTAAAATATTGAATATATGGACGATTGTAACGCAGGCGTATGCAGATACGAATCGTAAATCAGAGTAATATATGGCTTATGTCTGTATTCAAATTCAGAGTTCGTAATGTGAAATAAGATTGAGTTCGAGATTCAGTGGCTAAATAATTAAATTCAGAGTTCGTATGTGAAATAAGATTGAGTTCGAATTTCAGTGGTTAAATAATTAATTAAATATAATGATTAAATATAATGAGTGTCCGTCGCGCTTTACTATTTAGGGATATGTGAACTGGCTTAAATACTCACAAGGTTAGACAATGTCTTATGTGCCTTGAGGTGGTACACTTCGCTACTATGTTCTTCCCTCTGAGTCTGAAGATCTGAGGAGCCTCGGTACCTCGGTCCGAAATGGCGGCTATGCCTCACCAAATGGCGGCTATGTCTTCAGGACCCCGTAGTATTTGCTGGTTGAGTGCTGGATTGTTGTTGACTGGAACCACTGCGACGAAATCACTGGCGTTCCGTGCCGGGAGCCGGGTTTATATACCCAAAAATGGGGCTCGCTCCTCCCATCGGGCGATGTGGCTCAGCCAATGGTAAGAGAGATGTGCCGGGGAAGTACCGGAGACAATCTGTTCCTGGTAGAGATTGCGACGGTTAAGTCCCGGGGAGATGGCTTCTTAGTAGAGATAGCGGCGTTCCTAGGTGACTCATCGCTGGGCGCTCCGACTTTCCTTGTCCTATTCTCGGTAGCGATAGCGGTATGCCTTTGTTGGCTATGCGCTCCGACTTATCTTATCTTCTTCTTGGTAGCGATAGCGGTGCTTCGTTGGTGACTCACCGCTACGCGGCTTGCAACGGGCCTTGCAGGTTGCAACGTGTTTCAGCGTTGCATCATGTATTGCATCATGCTTCTGGATCCGTCTAGAAGCTTCTATATTGCATCATTCTTCTGGAATGTTCTGGGGTGTTTCTTTGAGAGTAAAGCCGAGTTCACAATAGTAAAGCGGGTTTCACATTTGATTATCTAATTATTATATTATAAGTGGTATACATATATTCTTAGGTACTATCCTATAGAGTATGTCGATTCCTTTTGCGAATCGAAATAAAATGTATTATAATTCGCGTGAGGAATGAATTTCTATATTTTCTGATATTTGTATTTATGATCCGGTAATCACGATAGGCGGGTGGAAACCCTTAATTTACGTTTATATTCTTTAGTTAAATGCAAATTAGTACTTACTGTATGAAAGATCATAACCAGGATAAAATACTTATATATTCGTAGTCGAATTATGGTATCCTTATTTAGTACTTTCGAACGTGTGACGGATACAATGTTACTACGCATTACGTGTACGATTTTTAAGTCTTTTGAATTATGAATAGTTATAATATAGGCACGCTTATTCTTATTTCAGGTTTATGTTTCCTAACGAATGATCGAGAGTAGAGAGTCTTTATTAATTATGCCTTTTATGCTATCAATATTATTAAATTTTAAAAATGAATTATTACTCTGTTGTCATTTGTGAGAAGACATGTTTTAACCTGGGAGTAATTATATGTGTGATTAAATATTCGTTATTACCGGTCTTTCATGCAAGTTAGAGATTGTCATGACTAATAGGTTAAAAAAAAATTAATGATTGAAGAAATTGAAATTTTGAAATTTGTCTGGACGTTACAAATGACAAAACATTTAACAATTGAGCAAATATATAGTATTTTTCTTTTTCTATAAAAAGTTTTCGTTCTAAAGCAAAATATTTTCACCGCGATCTCTTGAATGTCTTAGATTTTAAAAACCTAACCTGTAGGTTAGCTTGTTAAAATCTGTCTTTTTCTAACTCATAAAAATATTTATTCTCTAATTGTTTGCAGTTTTTATGTAACTTCAATTTATCGCTCAATGTAAGATATATACACATATATTTACAACTAAACATAATTAAACATAATTATAAAATTTCAAAAATATACTTTTTCTGATTTGCTGAAAGTTGAAATATGTATCGCAATGTAAGTTGTAGTTGGTTAATAAATAATTTGGTTATTAGAATCTTATCGAAAGCTATGTGTTGTTAAACAATTGATTTTGCAGAAGAATATATATTTACTCGTGCATAAATCAGAAATCTCTTTCAAGTTAAATAATTGAATCGTAAGTTCTTGAAATGTTCTTAAAACAATAATTAAAAATTAAGAATGTAAAAATAATGTGTAAAAATTGAATTTACATTTTTGGAAATGGGCAAGTTATATATGGTTCCATAAATTTTGCAGTTCAAATTTTCACATATAAGATCTTTTGCACGTTTTGCACCGGGTTCCGGGGGAAGTATGGTTGCAAAGCTGAAACTTAAAGGAATTGACGGAAGGGCACCACCAGGAGTGGAGCCTGCGGCTTAATTTGACTCAACACGGGAAACCTCACCAGGCCCAGACACCGGAAGGATTGACAGATTGATAGCTCTTTCTTGATTCGGTGGGTGGTGGTGCATGGCCGTTCTTAGTTGGTGGAGCGATTTGTCTGGTTAATTCCGATAACGAACGAGACTCTAGCCTGCTAAATAGGCGTACCTTATGGTATCGCGAAGGCCCCCGGCTTCGGCTGGCGGGTTTTTACTACCAACGTACAAACAAATCTTCTTAGAGGGACAGGCGGCTTCTAGCCGCACGAGATTGAGCAATAACAGGTCTGTGATGCCCTTAGATGTTCTGGGCCGCACGCGCGCTACACTGAAGGAATCAGCGTGTGTTCCCTGGCCGAAAGGCCCGGGTAACCCGCTGAACCTCCTTCGTGCTAGGGATTGGGGCTTGCAATTGTTCCCCATGAACGAGGAATTCCCAGTAAGCGCGAGTCATAAGCTCGCGTTGATTACGTCCCTGCCCTTTGTACACACTGCCCGTCGCTACTACCGATTGAATGATTTAGTGAGGTCTTCGGACTGGTGCGCGGCAATGTCTCGGCATTGCCGATGTTGCCGGGAAGATGACCAAACTTGATCATTTAGAGGAAGTAAAAGTCGTAACAAGGTTTCCGTAGGTGAACCTGCGGAAGGATCATTAACGTTCCGGAGGTCCTGCTCTGCGTCGAGAGTCCTCTCTTTTGGGAGAGACGCGCGCTCGCAGCAGTCGGTGACTGAATGGACGCGCTGAAAAAGCGCTCTCAGAGAAAAAGAAAATAACGGATTTGACGGAATTTGTTGTTGTGTTTTGATATAACGACGGACGCCGTCGCGCCTCTCTGACCGAAAGTAGTCGGCAAGCAGAGCAGCGCGCCCGGCGGTGTTCGACGACGATTCGGAGCGAGACGCTTCGCGATCACGCTCGTGTGTGTGCCATTCTCCGGCCACACACACACAGAGCGTCGATTCGGCGTTGAGCGCGAACCGGTGGTAACCTATGCCCGCGCACGCGTGTGTGCAACACCCACGACGTTCGTCGACGCGCGCCCTCCCCGTTGTCGCGGGGCAGCGGTCAGCGTGCCGAGAACACACGGTGTGCGACCGCGAGTGCCGAGCGAGAGGACCCCCATATATTATTATAATATATATATAACACAGAGAAGGGATCGATGATATTTCGACCAATCTGTCAACTGTGTCGGTCCGACGGTTTCTTCAAAGAGCTTCCGCCCCGGCTCTCCCGTTGCGGGAGAGACGCTCCGAACGAGAAACACACAACTCTATCTTTGTGCCGTAGCCTTCCCTGGCGGGAGGCGGCGGTCCGCGCGCGTCCGAGGACGCGCGCGGACAGGCTGATCGAAGAGCCACCACGATTATTCTCTCTCTCTCGTCCGAGAGAAGAGACCACGATGGTTGAACGAGAAGCGCGTTTCTTCGCGAACGCAAAAATTTCGAACGATTACCCTGAACGGTGGATCACTTGGCTCGTGGGTCGATGAAGAACGCAGCTAATTGCGCGTCAACTTGTGAACATGAACATCGACATTTCGAACGCACATTGCGGTCCACGGATACAATTCCCGGATCACGCCTGGCTGAGGGTCGTTTTAGTACCCCTAAACTGCTTGCGCCCGAAAAGCGCGCACGGCCACGACGCGGGCGACCAGAGAATGGCGCGCGCGTCGCCTGTGCCCTGTGCAACGCTTACAATGGGCGTACGAGCGATCGTTGGACGTTCGCCCGAGGTGTCTGTGCCGCGCCGACCGGCCGCGGTGCAAATCCTGACGTCGTCTGAAATGACACACCGAAATAATAATAATAATGAGGAGGAGAAGCGCACAAGCGTGTAAAACGTTGGCGAACGCGCGCCCAGAGAATGCTGCGCGAATTAAGAGAGGGAGCGTGTTTGTGTATCCAAGTCGTGTGTGTACGCGAGAGCCGAGGAGAAATGGGATAAGAGTAAGAGCGCGCGCGAAGGGAGCAACAAACGGCCAAAAAAAGGGCGGTGAATGGCACCGCTTTCCCTAGAGCGGCGCGTGCGTCGTTGTCTCCCGAAAGTAGGTAGCGCTTGTCTCACCGTCTCTTCTCTCCGTACATCACACAGACTGACCGGACTGCTCTCGCACTCTGTGCCGCGTCTCTCGGTGCGATAGCGCTCGCGCGTCTTATGCCGAGGCGCCCTTGCCCGCACACATAACGGTATTACGGAGAAATATACGGCGCGTCGTCGTCCGGCGGAGAGAGCATTCGTAATCCTTTACCTCTTTACGGAGAAGGGTTTTGAATCGCGAGCCGACCGCGTGTCCGAGTCCACGAAATTTTCGTAAAGCGAAAAAAGGGGACCGGCGCGCCGCGTCGTGTACTCGTCGAATCGATTCCGCCCGAATTTCGTATATAAAAGAGAAGGGAGAGCCGAGAATCTCGAACCCCGCGATATATCGTCTCCATTATCACCAACGAGTGTGTGTGCGGTTAGCGCCCCGGCGATTTGCCTTCTCGCGTATTTCGTGTGCTGCCGCTGCTGCTCTCTTGTTCGACGCTCTCTCTCTCTCCCTCTTATAATATATATTATAGAGGAGAGACGACGATGAGCGACGCGGAGGAGGCAAACGGCTACGAAAACTCACTATGCGACGACCTCAGAGCAGGCGAGATTACCCGCTGAATTTAAGCATATTATTAAGCGGAGGAAAAGAAACTAACCAGGATTTCCTTAGTAGCGGCGAGCGAACAGGAAAGAGCCCAGCACCGAATCCCGCGGTTCCGCCGCAGGGAAATGTGGTGTTTGGGAGGATCCGCTTATCCCGAGGTGCCGCGTCGCGTCCAAGTCCATCTTGAATGGGGCCACTTACCCGTAGAGGGTGCCAGGCCCGTAGCGACCGGTGCGCGCCTCGGGAGGATCTCTCCTTAGAGTCGGGTTGCTTGAGAGTGCAGCTCTAAGTGGGTGGTAAACTCCATCTAAGGCTAAATACGACCACGAGACCGATAGCGAACAAGTACCGAGAGGGAAAGTTGAAAAGAACTTTGAAGAGAGTTCAAGAGTACGTGAAACCGTTCAGGGGTAAACCTAAGAAACCCAAAAGATCGAACGGGGAGATTCATCGTCAGCGGCGCTGGCTTCGCGTCGGTCGGCGATGTCCCGCGGAGTTCTTGCGGCTCGCGCGCGGGCACGCTACCGTGCGCCGATGTCCGGCGCTCGTCGTCGTGCACTTCTCCCCAAGTAGAACGTCGCGACCCGCTGGGTGTCGGTCTACGGCCCGGGTGCGGTGTCTGTCGCGTCGCCGGTAAAACGGCACGCGACAAACCCTCGGTCGCTCGGCCGGCTGCTCGGCGGTACGCGCAAGGTATCAGGCCGCACTATTCACGGTGCGTCGAGACCGTCGCAAGCGCGCGCCACGGTACTCGGAGGTTACGGACTTCGCGCCGTCCCCGGTCCTGGCCCGCTGTTGGTTACAGTACAGTACACCTTCGACAGGCCTGCGAACGTCTCCCGCGGTCTCGCGAGAGACCGATACCGGTCGGCGACGCTACTGCTTTGGGTACTCTTAGGACCCGTCTTGAAACACGGACCAAGGAGTCTAACATGTACGCGAGTCATTGGGACTTGTCGCGAGACCTAAAGGCGTAATAAAAGTGAAGGTCGGCCCTGGCCGTCGACCTAGGGAGGATGGGCCGCGTCGCGATGCGGCCTCGCACTCCCGGGGCGTCTCGTTCGAAGAGGCGCACCCAGAGCGTACACGTTGGGACCCGAAAGATGGTGAACTATGCCTGGTCAGGACGAAGTCAGGGGAAACCCTGATGGAGGTCCGTAGCGATTCTGACGTGCAAATCGATCGTCGGAACTGGGTATAGAGGCGAAAGACTAATCGAACCATCTAGTAGCTGGTTCCCTCCGAAGTTTCCCTCAGGATAGCTGGCACTCGGCCGTTCCGCACGGAACGCGCGCGAGTCTCATCTGGTAAAGCGAATGATTAGAGGCCTTGGGGCCGAAACGACCTCAACCTATTCTCAAACTTTAAATGGGTGAGATCTCTGGCTTTCTTGAATTATGAAGCCACGAGCATCTTCGGATCAGAGTGACAAGTGGGCCATTTTTGGTAAGCAGAACTGGCGCTGTGGGATGAACCAAACGCAGAGTTAAGGCGCCCAACTCGACGCTCATGGGACACCATGAAAGGCGTTTGTTGCTTAAGACAGCAGGACGGTGGCCATGGAAGTCGGAATCCGCTAAGGAGTGTGTAACAACTCACCTGCCGAAGCAATTAGCCCTGAAAATGGATGGCGCTGAAGCGTCGAGCCTATACTCTGCCGTCAGCGGCAAGTGGGGCGGCAACCGGGAGCGGGCGTTAGTCTTCTCTCGCGTCGTCACGAAGCCCTGACGAGTAGGAGGGTCGCGACGGTGAGCGCAGAAGGGTCTGGGCGCGAGCCTGCCTGGAGCCGCCGTCGGTGCAGATCTTGGTGGTAGTAGCAAATACTCCAGCGAGGCCCTGGAGGACTGACGTGGAGAAGGGTTTCGTGTGAACAGCCGTTGCACACGAGTCAGTCGATCCTAAGCCCTAGGAGAAATCCTATGTCAATGACGGCGTACAATATACTCGAGTGTCGAGAAATAATAATAAATATTATACGAAAGACACACGCCCGTCGGGCGAAAGGGAATCCGGTTCCTATTCCGGAACCCGGCAGCGGAACCGCATACAATTCGGGCCCTCGTAAGAGTGTTCGTCGGGGTAACCCAAAATGACCTGGAGACGCCGTCGGGAGATCCGGGAAGAGTTTTCTTTTCTGTATAAGCGTTCGAGTTCCCTGGAAACCTCTAGCAGGGAGATAGGGTTTGGAACGCGAAGAGCACCGCAGTTGCGGCGGTGTCCGGATCTTCCCCTCGGACCTTGAAAATCCAGGAGAGGGCCACGTGGAGGTGTCGCGCCGGTTCGTACCCATATCCGCAGCAGGTCTCCAAGGTAAAAAGCCTCTAGTCGATAGAATAATGTAGGTAAGGGAAGTCGGCAAATTGGATCCGTAACTTCGGAATAAGGATTGGCTCTGAGGAGCGGGGCGTGTCGGGCTTGGTCGGGAAGCGGGTCTGGCTGACGTGCCGGGCCTGGGCGAGGTGAACGGTCGGCGTTCTCGCGCCGGTCCCGGGATCCGAGCTCGGTCCCGTGCCTTGGCCTCCCGCGGATCTTCCTTGCTGCGAGGCTTCCGTGGCGGCGCGAGCCGTCGTGGTCGTCCTCTTCGGCCGCCATTCAACGCTCAGCTCAGAACTGGCACGGACTAGGGGAATCCGACTGTCTAATTAAAACAAAGCATTGCGATGGCCCTCGCGGGTGTTGACGCAATGTGATTTCTGCCCAGTGCTCTGAATGTCAACGTGAAGAAATTCAAGCAAGCGCGGGTAAACGGCGGGAGTAACTATGACTCTCTCGGTCCTCAAAGCAACACGCCGCGATGGTACTTAGAGAGAGTCATGGTTGGTTCGTGATGCGCCAACGAAGTCCTCTAGTAAGGACCTTCAGCCTCTCATGTCCAAGTTGTACCTCCACCTTCTCGTGGTGCTCCCGGAAACGGCCTACTTTGGAAGTTTAGACTCGGTAGATGTCGACTAAGCGAGTGTACAGCGAAGTGCGCCCCTAAGGGCTTCGGCCCATGCGCCTACGGTCATGGTGAGTTGTGGGGCCAAGAAAGACCGGGGTTTCTTGGGGGGCTCTCGGTTGTCAGTCCGTTTGCCCCCCTACACGGAGTAAATTATGAATAAAGCTAAGAATGATTCTGATGTCCCGGGTTCTCGGATGGCCCGGGGTCTGCGTGCGAGTGCTCGCTTGAGTGAGCGCGCGAGAGGTGCGGAGGACCCTGACGGGGTCGCAGCTGGTCCGTCGCGAATCACTATAAGGACCAGCCAGGCTGAAGTGGACAGCCTAGAGGAGGAGATGGTCAGCTGTGAGCATTGTTCGGCGAGATTCCGGAACATGCGTGGTCTTGGTGTCCACAAAGTACGTGCACACCCACTACAAGCCAACAGTGCTATCAATGTTGACCGCGTAAAGGCCAGATGGTCAGTGGAGGAAACTAGACTCATGGCACGCGCTGAGGCTGAAGGCACCTTAGCCGGGGAACCTTTCATTAACCAGTATCTGGAGACAAAGTTCCCCAATAGGAGTCTCGAAGCCATCAAGGATAAACGGCGACAGGAGCCTTACCGAGTGATGGTTAGAGACTTCTGCCAAGAGATCCAATCGCGTCGCGCGATTGTGATCGATGAGGGCGATAGGGATGGTGCGGTGATGACACGAGCCGACACCATTCCTGCGGCCATTGAGGCTAGTACTGACGATCAAAGCGCACATCAGCCTCCCCCTGAACAAAGTTCTCAGAGGCTGCGGGACAAGATACAATCACTCGTAGAGCAGAGTGCGGCGTTCCGTAGCTACGAGGCTGATACTCTTGCTGGCACGGCAAGAGATGCTCTGACGGCGGGGAGGGTCGACGTCTTGGCTATCGAGAGATGGCTGGGCATGATCTTCCCTCGGCCGCTACAAGTGCGCCCTCCGCAACGCGTTTCGGCAAAGAAGCACTGTCCTCCAGTTAAACGAGAGAGCAAGGAGCAGAAGAGAAAGAGGGAGTATGCAATTGTGCAATCCCTCTACAGAAAGAACAAGAAGTCCTGTTTGTCGAGTATCCTCGAGGGCGACTCGGTGCGCGAGAGGCCGTCTGCTGTCGAATTCCTTAACTGCTGGCGCCCCATTATGGAGGCCTCCAGCGGTGCGGATGGAGACATGACGGACTTGCGTGAGTCGTTTGGGGAGGCGGCACAGGCTGCGAGTGCTGGCCGGGGCCGTACGTCGGGCCCGAGAGGAATTCACCTCGAAGGTCTCGGCGATGGCGCTGCCACGGATCCAGTTCCTGTGGCGGATAAGACCTTGCTCTGGGATCCTATAACACCTGCAGAGGTGAACAGGATTTCCGTAAGGACTGGCACTGCGGATTGGACCAGATTACGCCGAGGATGTGGAACGCTGTTCCTGCGATTCTTCGTGCGCTTCTGTTCAATCTGCTGCTCCTGGCAGAGACGATCCCCTCATCAATCGCCACAACCAGAACGGTATTCCTTGAGAAGGGGGGTATGTCCGATCGGCCAGGTCCGACGGAGTACCGACCTCTCAGCATAGGATCCGTTATAATAAGACACTTCCACAAGATATTGGCAAAGAGATTGGCAGCCCTCGACATCTTCGACAGGCGCCAAAGGGGGTTCCGGCCGGTGGACGGGGTATGTGAGAACGTCACAGTCCTTTCATCCGTGCTTTGGGACGCCCGGAGGCGCTGTCGTTCTCTGCATGTGGCGTGCGTTGATCTGTCGAAAGCTTTCGATACGGTTGCGCACGCTGCTATTCATACGACTCTCGATGAGCTGGGGCTCCCTCGGGAGTTTAGAGAGTACGTAAGGGCTGTCTATTCGAATGCGCTGACCGAGTTGCAGGGGGTCAGCGCTAAGGAAGTGTCGGCCATCAAGATCGGCCGTGGCGTGAGACAGAGTGATCCGTTGTCGCCCCTGCTGTTCAATCTGGTCGTAGATAGAGCACTAGGAATTCTCTCGGAGGACGTTGGCTATCGGTTGGGTGGCCGGCTTATCAATGCGCTGGGCTACGCAGACGACATTGTGCTCCTGGCCTCTACCAGAGATGGTCTGCAGGAGAACTTGACACGGCTTCATGACGCCTTTATGCGAAATGGGCTCGAGATCAACGCGAAGAAGACCGGAGTGCTGTCCATGGTGGCGTCCGGCAGAGACAAGAAGGTGAAGGTGGACACCACACCTTATTTCACCGTGGGGAGAGCGATGATACCGCAAAGATCCCTGGTCAATGTCTGGACGTATCTGGGCTGCGAATACACAGGTGCTAGGGAACTCGCAAGCAATCCACCCTTAGCTCAGGCCATCGAGCAACTCACGAGAGCACCTCTTAAGCCGCAACAGCGGCTGAGGTTGTTGCGTGACTGTCTCCTTCCACGGTATTATCACCGATGGACAGTGGGTACGGTCTCGACCAAAACCCTCAAGGGTAAAGATATCATCGTACGCACCGCGGTGCGACGATGGCTGCGTTTTCCCCATGATGTTCCTGCTGGATACCTGCATGCGCCGATACAGAGTGGCGGGCTTGGAATGCCTCTATTAAGAACTTTGATCCCAATTCTGAAGCATAACCGACTGCAGCGGTTGTGTCGGAGTACTCTGCCCGCAGCATGCGCGGCTGCCGAAACCACGTATGTGGCTAGGCAGCTTATCTGGTGTGAAAACCAGATGCGAGTGCGGGGTAATAGAGTGAC
>NW_028191035.1:0-37499 GCF_048542155.1 Nylanderia fulva | reverse complement strand
AAGGGGTGGCGCCTCAAAAGACAGAGGCTGTCTTTTTCACAACAGAAGGATAGGAGCGCCACCCAAAACAACCATTGTGGTGGAAAACACCCCCGTAGAGGAAAGAAGGGATTATCCGACGAAAGTGCTCGCCAAATGTCCACTTTCCATCCAGGTGGAGACCCAAGTATTTTATTTGGAGAGTGGACAGGGCCGCTATGGTCTTATGTCGGCTACTGCCAAACCTCGGGGGACCCGACGAGAGGGTTCGCCGACTTTATGCTGGGACTGTTCATGCGATGATCATGTACGGAGCCCCCGTATGGGCTGAAAACTAGAGGCGACCCGAAAATTGAAGGATTCGCTGCACCAACTGCAGAGAAGGGTCGCCAACAGGATCTGTAGGGAGTTCCGTACAGTAAGCTGGACAGCAGTTGGGGTACTCTCCAGAGTACCTCCAATAGAATTACTGGCCCGCATGTACGCCGAAGTGTACAGGCGTACACGCGGGCTACAAAGAGACGGGATCATCGCAACGGACAGTATCCGGCGTAACCTAAGGATCCACACCCGGCGGCGTCTAATCAAAGATTGGTCCGGGAGACTGGAAGATCCCAGTCTTCTCGGGCAACGCACCGTCGGGGCCATCCGGCCCTGCCTGGAGCAGTGGCTAGGCAGGGCAAAAAGGGGTGTTACATACCGAATGACTCAGGTGCTCACCGGGCATGGATGCTTTAGTGAGCCTACCTGAGGAGAATCGAAAAGGAGCGCATCACGCGCTGCCATCACTGCGGCCACCAACGGGAGACACCGCCCACACACGCTTGAAGACTGTATTGCCTGGGCGGGCGAACGAGCAGAGTTGGTGGCCGCAGTCGGGAGGGATTTGTCGCTCCCAGCAATAATACAAAAGATTGCTGGGAGCGAGGAAGCATGGAAATCCTTCTCCTCCTACTGCGAAGCTGTGATGCAGCAAAAGGAGGAGAGAAGAAAGAAAGAAGATAGAAAGAAGAAAAGAGAGAGAAGAAGAAAGTGGGAGGAGAGAGAGGTTGCCAGTGGCAGCAAAGAAGATGAGGAGGAGGATCAACATATAGGTGGGGGGTGTGCCCCTTCTTTCCTCGGCGCCCGTGGCGGGCAGCTGCCTGCCCGGCGGGGGCGTCGGAGATCGGGGGAGGGGGGGGCGCACGCCTGCCATACCCGCATCCAACATAGATGTGGGATAGGATCTCCGGGGGGGGTGGGCTAGAGACATCTAAGTCTCAGCCCCCCCCCCCGAAGACCTCTCGAGAATCGGGGGCGCGGACGCGTCGGCCTTGCCTAGGCGGGGTTGGCGGGGCCGCGCCCCCAAAAGGGCAACCCCCTCGGCTGTGGCCAAATCCTAACTCCTAAGGGAGCGGAGAGAGCCGCAGCTGAGAGGGTCGAGGGGGGGCCATGTGTTCCTGGCGGGTGGACATCGCCCGTCCGCTCGGGGCGCCTGGAACCCTCCTCAATGACGGAAACGTGACGTGCGGGGCCCTCTCACCGGGAGCCATAAAGCACCGGGGGGAGGGACCGTCATCCACGGAGGGGGGTTTCTCTCCTTCAGAGAGGAACCCCCGGTGAGGGCTCCCCCGGTGGAACACCGAACCGGATCACCCTTTAGGGGATCCGGGGGTTGCGACCACTGGGGGGACGGGAGGCGATGGCTCGAGCGGGAGCTCTCGAGCCATAGCCCCGCCCCCCCAAACTCTTTGGGAGAGCGCGGCGTGGGGCCGGTGTTCGCCCTGCGCCGCAACCGCGAAGGAACCGCACAGTCACTGACTGTGCGGTCGGGGAGGGGGTTCAGCCGCAAGGTCGAGGCGGCTTCCCGGAACTATTAGCGGGGGAGTGGTTTCCGAGACGGCTATGGGAAACCAGCATCCTCGACACTCCCCATTCAACGCCACGAGTAAGACATCCGTTGGGGTTTTAGTGCGGTAGGTCTTGGGCCCCCTAGTCAAGCCTCGAGTGTCTCGATCAAGGGGAACAAGGAGTCCCACATAACCCTCACCTCTACCCGGAGGTGAGTGGTACCATAATGGTTTTTCCAGCGTCACCAAAAAAAAAAAGTTCCACTTAGGTTAAGTAGTATACATAAGAATGCGAAAGTAGCGAATAAGAAAGCGTAGGTTAAGAAAGGCTTAGGATAAAGAGGTCGTGTGTGTGGAAGAGCTGGTAGGAAGTAGGTAGGGTGGAAAGGCGAGAAAAGGCGTAGTGGGCGGCGAAGCGAAATGGCGTGGCGACTCATTTGTGTCTGTATATACAACTGTATATATATAATTGTTTACGTTAATTAGATTTAAGTTATAGGTTAAGTTATAGGTTAAGAATGGATTGTAAATGGACGTATAAAGGTTTGGGACCGCTCCTTTAAAACAAGGAAAAAAGCGCCTTGTAATCTCTAATTGAAGCAGCAATAAACGTATCTAATCTAATCTAATCTCTGTTTACTACTCCCGAGTTTTTACGTAAACTCGGTTTTTCGTTATTTTGTTTAGAAGGAGTACCTGGCGACAGGCACTCAATTGGTGCATAGCTTTTGCATACGCAGCTAGATTTTGAGCTAAGAGCTGTTCGAAAGATAAAGCTCTTAGCTTACGTCTTTGCGATTTCCGGCTCGCTGCTGTATCAGCAGTCTCCACGCGGATTTTATATTCGTTAAACTTATAATTATAGCCTTTCGGGCTATAACAAACACATAAAATTATAAAAAGTGTTAGACGGGCACGTCAGTAACACTAACGGAAACAAGCAAAAGCCACGACAAGAAGGAGAGAAAGAGAGAACGGACAACACAAGCAGTACTACGAGCGATAAGCAGCTGAGGGCCGAAAGAAATCGCCGATGTCCAAGGACAACGCCGACCTACCACAACCTCACGAACAGCGCACCAACAAGGAGCAGCCGTTATCAGCCCACGAGAGATCGAGTTGCAGCAGCCGCAGCCGACCCGTGTAAAGCGTAACGATGCGAGCCGTAATACTGTAAGTCCGAATTTATTTGATTGCGTGAATGTCGGAAGGTGACGAAACACCCCGACAAGCGATTAAAAACCAATCGTGGTTACATAATACATCTGTACGGTTAACAACGCGAGTATTGCCTTTAACTGCGCAAAATCTCGAAAGCGTTCGTAGAAATTTAGACAGCGACTTGTCAAACAAAAATAATATCGAGTTACCTTCGAACGTAATAAACAAACAAGAATTTCCGTTTACTAGTTTTGACGCGAGTATATTCCCACATAACCCGAGCGACTCCGTTCAAGTAACTCAAGACGAACCGCGTCGATTGCGACCGTATATCAGCCGAACTCCGAGTAGAGTATCTTCGCGGAGAGAATTTTCATTAACGTCATACGACAGCAAAATATTCGACCCTGAAGAAATTTATAGCGAAATAAATATGGTAGAAAATACAAACGCGGAAGCAATTATTCCGCCAGCCGCGATAAATGCCGAAATAAGCATACTCCGACAAACCCTTGCCCAAATGGGACAGAATTTAGACGCCGCGTCACAACAACCCTCCGTCATAGCGCCCGGGAAAACTTCCCAAATGCTTAATATAATACAAGTTATACATGCAAAGTTACATACAATAAACATACGTATAGATAGGATAGAAGCCGCACGGGCATACACACACACAGACGAACGACGGGAGTCCGATTACGAGCCTCGTATGACTTACGGACGGACTGAGCGCGACGTACAAAATCGACGGAGTCTACTGCACGACAATATATGTCTCTAAAGGAAACGCGAATGATGATACCCGAATTCGACGGTACATCGCAACACCGCCTTCAAGAATTTTTAAACGCATGCACATATACCATACAAAACATACACCCCGGAGACGAAGAGTCTCTGATACAAGGCATACTATTTACTAAATTAAGGTCATGCAAGATTTCGAAACGCGAGACATACAAACGTTTAAGGAATTAACACAACAACTAGAGACCGCATACCAAAGCAAGCAAAATACTGCCCACTTAAAACTTGAATTCAATTCACTAAAGCAGAAATATAATGAGACAGCACAAAGTTTCGGGCAACGCGTCGACCAGCTCGCGATGAATTTATACGATTCAATGATAGAGGGAGAGAACCATGCGAGCTCAGAGAAACGCACTATTTTACTAACGATCCAAAAACAAGCATTATTGAATTTTTAATTAGGGCTACGAAGCGACTTAAAAGTACTCGTACGCTCACAACGATACACGACGTTTCAAGAAGCGATAGCCGGCGCGAGCGCGGAAAAGAGATTTATCGGACCTAGCACGTCACAGGCAACTAATTCCTCGCTATATAAACCTGAATCAACGCGACCAGGATAGCGAACGACGGGACAATGTTGTAATGGTGCTATCTCAGTTAGCCTCGGACGGCTCGCCGGAACTAGGATTCGGGAGCGGAAGGCCAAACTTGCGTACACGAGTTATGGAGACACAATCTGTTTATTCGGTGTATTTACAATGTCATATGTACAAACTTAAACCTAGAAGACGGACACACTGCTATTTACACTGACTTATCACTATCGCGCGGACGGACGAACGATCTCGCGGGCACGGCGCGCTGTAGGAGAGTCGGATGCCGAGTACGCTCTGGCGTCAGAGGGGACACGTCCACCTCTGTCGACTGGAGACAAAAAGCCGAATGCCGGGCACTCCCAGGCAGCAGAGAGGTCAAACTCACCTTCGTCGGCCGGACACAGGAGACCGAATGCCGAGTACCCCCAGGCAGCGAAAAGGTTACACCCACCTCCGTCGGTCGTAGATAAAAAACCGAATGCCGGGTACTCCCAGGCAGCAAAGGGGTTACACCCGCCTCCGTCGGTCGTATACAGGAGAGTCGAATGCCGGGTCCTCTTTGGCTGCGAAGAGGGTACTCCCGTCTTCGTCGACTGTCGTGAATCTGGAAAACCTCGGGGACACTCAGAGGCCTGGTGCTAGGATCGGATTCGGAACAAGAATGGTGCCGGCTCTTCGGAGGAGCCGGCTTATATACTGGTGATGTTCCCCCACGCGCTTCTTTGCGCGTGGCGTGCATCCCCCGGAAGAGATGAATCACGCGACCGGCGGATGGTCGGCTCGGCGCGTCGGCCCGGCGTATTTAGTGACGACCACTAGTGGGTCATCACAATGTTATAGATGCGGAAAACCCGGACATTACGAACGAAACTGTTGTAGCAAGATCAACGTCCTGCCGAAACCGGAAAAATCCTCCCGCGTATCCGCCATCGAAAAATTTTGCAATTATTGCAAGAAGCGTGGATATAACCGCAAAGAATGTTGGGAGTTAAACGGGCGATAGAAAAATAAGACGCCCCCACGGAACAAACCAGAGGATCAAAAAAACCCGCGAAGTATTAATAAAATAGATAATCAAAGAATCCGGCAGGAGAAAAATTCCGATTCCGAACGTAGCAGCGATAAAGACGGAGAGCGCGGAGATAAGATTAAGAAGACTCGCACGCTCGAATATCAGGTGACACACGTGCGCCGAACGCCGAGAGAGAGAGCGAGTTTAAATATAATTACTCTGCCCATGCGAAAGGCAAAACACGGAAAAATAAATATGCTTTACGATTCGGGAACTACGATTTCATTGATAAAAGTGAAACACTTAAAGGGTGAGACCGTTTACTATGATAAAATAACCCTCGTTTGAATAACCGGTCACAATGTAAAAACAATCGGGAAAATGTACGCGGCCATTGAGTTAAACGGAAACAAGATAAAACACGCGATTTACGTCGTAAAGGATGATTTCCCGATGGAATACGACGGGATCATAGAAATCGATTTCCTCCGAAAACAGCAAGTCACGTGCGATTACAAAAAACGCGAATTACAAATCGGAAATGCCGTCCTAAAATTGCAACCGTATAACAAAATTACTTTAAAGCCGCGTAGTGAAACAATTATACAAGTGATAGCAAACCATAATAAGACAGGGATCATTCGAGCCAAAGAAGCCGCTCCAGGAATCTACATCGGACAATGTTTGGTACAACCGAAGAATTACCAATGTCCCATCAGCTTAATTCATACAACTGATAAGCCGGTCGAGATCTACACACCCCTCGTAACCGTAGAAGACGTTTGCGAAGATAACGCGCATGAGTTATATACGATACATACAGACGAGACTCCAAAACTATTAACGCGTGACGAACGAATCTGACAATTATTACGCACAAAACATTTAAATAAAGAAGAAAGGAAAGCGATACAAAAAATATGCGAAGAATATAGTGACGTGTTTTATTTAAGCGGAGAACCACTGTCATGCACAGCAACACTAAAACACGAGATAAGCACGCGCGCCGATACCTCATCCGTCAATGTGAGACCTTATCGTCTTCCCGAAAAACACAAAGTAGAAGTAAACAAGCAAGTACAAGAAATGCTAAAGGATGAACTTATTAGTACAAGCATTAGCCAGTGAAATGCACCGTTATTAATAGTGCCGAAAAAGGCTGACGCAACAGGCAAATCACGATTAAGAGTAGTAGTCGATTTCCGGAAGTTACATGAATTACCTATAGGCGATTGATTTCCACTGCCAAATATTACCGTTATTTTGGATCAGCTGGGAAACGCGAAGTATTTTACGATGCTCGACCTCGCATCTAGATATCACCAGATACCGATGGCTAAGCGCAACAAAAATAAGACAGCCTTCTCGACTCCCTACGGATTCTACGAGTTTAATAGAATGTTGTTTGGACTTTAGAACACGCCTGCGACTTTCCAACGACTCATGAACTCGATGCTAATCGGGATACAAGGGCTCCGATGTCTCGTTTATCTCAACGACATTGTTATATACGGATTCAGTTTAGAGGATCACAACAGAAGATACGCGGAAGTATTACAACGCCTACGGAAACACAGTCTCACACTACAGCCTGACAAATGCAAATTTTTACGAAAAGAGGTGATATACCTTGGACATATTATTTCCGAAAACGGTATACTGCCAGATCCGTCGAAATTAGAGGCGGTAAAAAATTTTTCGACACCGCGGAAATTAAAAGACGTACAATCGTTTATCGGACTAGCGGGTTATTATCAAAAATTTTTCGCAAATCGCGAAACCGTTAACAAAATTAACGAAAAAAACGGAAACGTTTGAATGAAAAAATGAACAACAAATCGCGTTTGAAAAATTAGAGGAAAAATTAATGACAGCGCCAGTGCTAAAGTATCCGGACTTCAATAAAGAATTCAATGTGACCGATGCCTCGGACTATGCAATCGGAGCCGTATTATCACAAGGAACGGTAGGCAAAAATAGACCTATCGCATACGTTAGCCGAGTATTATCTCGCGCGGAACAAAATTATAATACTACGGAAAAGAAACTATTGTCAATTGTATGGGCCGTTAAACATTTTCGACCATACATTTACGGCACAAAATTTAAAATAATTACCGATCATAAACTATTACTATGGCTCTTCAACGTAAATGACCCCGGCTCAAAGCTAATTCGCTGGAGGTTAAAATTAGAAGAATATGATTACGAAATCATTCATAAGGCCGGACGAGCGAACGCAAACGCCGACGCACTAAGCCGGAACTTAATCCGAAACGCTGACTTGAGCGAAAGGATGGAAGAGATATGCAAAACAGAAAAAGAAGAGGAAGAAGTCGCCGATAATACAAGGAAATATTCTGAAGAGGAAAATAATCAAATACTCTACGAATATCACGATGCACCCACGGGAGGGCATCAAGGAATCGAACGAACAATCAAAAGAATTCGATTAAATCATAACTGGCCAGGATTGACAAAAGATGTCGAACGATATATTGCAAAATGCAAATCCTGCCAAAAAAATAAGCTATCGCGCCGAACAAAAGCACTTCTCGTAATCACGGATGCTCCGAATAAACCATTCAAAAAATGTGCATTAAATATTCTCGAATCTCTAACAGTTACCACTAACGGAAACAAATATCTGTTAACATTTCAGGATAGCCTGACAAGACTCAGTAAAGCGATACCGATTGCAAATCAGGAAGCAAATACCGTCGCGAAAGAATTCGTTACAAAAATAATTTTTGAACACGGCATTCCCGAGAACATTTTAACGGACCAAGGCACAAATTTCATGAGCAAAGTATTTAAGGGTGGAGTTCCGAATAGGTGAACCCTCCGATTTTTTTGAAACTACACTATTTTTTGTATTTTTGAACGCTGATTACGAATATGATAATGAAAATTTGCGACTAGGTCATTTTCAAGGTCAAAACTCAAAAAAACTGACAACAATATAACTTTTTAGACATTATTTTGATAAATATTAATAAAAAAAAAAATGTTTTAAATAAAAGTTGTAGTTCTTGTAAAAATACATCATTTATGTCCTATAAATTTTTTGCGTAAAATTGAAAGTTTTTGAGAAAATCGATGTTAAAGACTAAAAACGGCGGGTAAAGTTCCGAAAAGTGCTCTTCTCTGATTTTTTGAAACTCAGTACTTTTACGTATTTTGATGCGCTGATTACGAACATTATAGTGAAAATTGGCGCACCTTTCATTTTCATAGTGAAAATCAAGAAAAACCCATAAAAATTATAGTTTTTAACAGTTATTTCAGTAAATACGACAAATTATGATAAATATTTTAGACAAAAGTTTTAGATCTTACAGAGAAAAACATTTTACGTCCTATTAATTTTTACCGTACAAATGATAGTTTTCAACAAAAACGATGAAATCTAAATCTTATCTGTTCTCCCATCTAAGCATGTACTTTGCAATACATATACGATTCCACATGGGTTTACAACTTTCCACGTAGAGTGAGGTTTCACGCAAACCTATTTGTCTAGTTTTTCGATAGTGGAGCCCCTCGCAGGGGAGCGAAACCCACTGATTTCACGCATATATTTTTCCACACGAAGCGAGATTCCACATAGGTTTACAACTTTCCACGCAGAGCGAGGTTCCACGCAAATCTATTTGTCTAGTTTTTCGGTAGTGGAGCTCCCCGCAGGAGGGCGGAACCCACTGATTCCACGCATATACTTTTCCACACAAAGCGAGATTCCACATAGGTTTACAACTTTCCACGCAGAGCGAGGTTCCACGCAAACCTATTTGTCTAGTTTTTCGGTAGTGGAGCCCCCCGCAGGAGGGCGGAACCCACTGATTCCACGCATATACTTTTCCACACAAAGCGAGATTCCACATGAGTTTGCAACTTTCCACGCAGAGCGAGGTTCCACGCAAACCTATTTGTCTAGTTTTACGGTAGTGAAGCCCCTCGCAGGGGGTGGAACCCACTGATTCCACGCATATACTTTTCCACGCGAAGCGAGATTCCACTTGGGTTTGCAACTTTCCACGCAGAGCGAGGTTCCACGCAAACCTATTTGTCTAGTTTTTCGGTAGTGGAGCCCCCCGCAGGGGGTGGAACCCACTGATTCCACGCATATACTTTTCCACACGAAGCGAGATTCCACATAGGTTTACAACTTTCCACGCAGAGCGAGGTTTCACGCAAACCTATTTGTCTAGTTTTTCGGTAGTGGGGCCCCCCGCAGGAGCGCAGAACCCACTGATTTCACGCATATACTTTTTCACACAAAGCGAGATTCCACATGGGTTTGCAACTTTCCACGCAGAGCGAGGTTTCACGCAAACCTATTTGTCTAGTTTTACAGTAATAGAGCCCCCCGCAGAGGGTGGAACCCACTGATTCCACGCATATACTTTTCCACGCGAAGCGAGATTCCACATGGGTTTGCAACTTTCCACGCAGAGCGAGGTTCCACGCAAATCTATTTGTCTGGTTTTACGGTAGTGGAGCCCCCCGCAGGAGAGCGGAACTCACTGATTCCACGCATATACTTTTCCACGCGAAGCGAGATTCCACATGGGTTTGCAACTTTCCACGCAGAGCGAGGTTCCACGCAAACCTCGTTGACTCCGGGTTCGGCTGAGAACGAAGAATATATTAATGTTTGAGAGGGTTTTTCTTATCTAATTTTTTTCGAAAACTATCAGTTTTACGCAAAAAATTTATAGGACATAAATGATGTATTTTTACAAGAACTACAACTTTTATTTGAAACAATTTTTTTTTTTTATATTAATATTTATTAAAATATTGTCTAAAAAATTATATTGTTGTCAGTTTTTTTGAGTTTTGATCTTGAAAATGACCTAGTCGCAAATTTTCATTATCATATTCGTAATCAGCGTTCAAAAATACAAAAAATAGTGTAGTTTCAAAAAAATCGGAGGGTTCACCTATTCGGAACTCCACCCTTAAATACTTTGCTCATGAAATTTGTGCCTTGGTCCGTTAAAATTTTCTCGGGAATGCCGTGTACAAAAATTATTTTCGTAACGAATTCTTTCGCGACGGTATTTGCTTCCTGATTTGCAATCGGTATCGCTTTACTGAGTTTTGTCAGGCTATCCTAAAATGTTAACAGATATTTGTTTCCGTTAGTGGTAACTGTTAGAGATTCGAGAATATCTAATGCACATTTTTCGAATGGTTTATTCGGAGTATCCGTGATTACGAGGGGTGCTTTTGTTCGGCGCGATAGCTTATTTTTTTGGCAGGATTTGCATTTTGCAATATATCGTTCGACATCTTTTGTCAATCCTGGCCAGTTATGATTTAATCGAATTCTTTTGATTGTTCGTTCGATTCCTTGATGCCCTCCCGTGGGTGCATCGTGATATTCTTAGAGTATTTGATTATTTTCCTCTTCAGAATATTTCCTTGTATTATCGGCGACTTCTTCCTCTTCTTTTTCTGTTTTGCATATCTCTTCCATCCTTTCGCTCAAGTCAGCGTTTCGGATTAAGTTCCGGCTTAGTGCGTCGGCGTTTGCGTTCGCTCGTCCGGCCTTATGAATGATTTCGTAATCATATTCTTCTAATTTTAACCTCCAGCGAATTAGCTTTGAGCCGGGGTCATTTACGTTGAAGAGCCATTGTAATGGTTTATGATCGGTAATTATTTTAAACTTTGTGCCGTAAATGTATGGTCGAAAATGTTTAACGGCCCATACAATAGACAATAGTTTCTTTTCCGTAGTATTATAATTTTGTTCCGCGCGAGATAATACTCGGCTGATGTATGCGATAGGTCTATCCTTGCCTACCGTTCCTTGTGATAATACGGCTCCGATTGCATAGTCCGAGGCATCGGTAGTCACGTTGAATTCTTCATTGAAGTCCGGATACTTTAGCACTGGCGCTGTCATTAATTTTTCCTTTAATTTTTCAAACGCGATTTGTTGTTCATTTTTCCATTCGAACGTTTCCGTTTTTTTCGTTAATTTTGTTAACGGTTTCGCGATTTGCGAAAAATTTTCTATAAATTTTCTATAATAACCCGCTAGTCCGATAAACGATTGTACGTCTTTTACTTTCCGCAATGTCAAAAAAAATTTTTACCGTTTCTAATTTCGACGGATCTGGCAGTATACCGTTTTCGGAAATAATATGTCCAAGGTATATCACCTCTTTTCGTAAAAATTTGCATTTGTCAGGCTGTAGTTTGAGACTGTGTTTCCGTAGGCGTTGTAATACTTCCGCGAATCTTCTGTTGTGATCCTCTAAACTGAATCCGTATATAACAATGTCGTCGAGATAAACGAGACATCGGAGCCCTTGTATCCCGATTAGTACCGAGTTCATGAGTCGTTGGAAAGTCGCAGGCGTGTTCTTAAGTCCAAACAACATTCTATTAAACTTGTAGTGTCCGTAGGGAGTCGAGAAGGCTGTCTTATTTTTGTCGCGCTCAGCCATCGGTATCTGGTGATATCTAGATGCGAGGTCGAGCGTCGTAAAATACTTTGCGTTTCCCAGCTGATCCAAAATAACGGTAATATTTGGCAAAAAAAATCAATCGCCTATAGTTAATTCATGTAACTTCCGGAAATCGACTACTACTCTTAATCGCGATTTGCCTGTTGCGTCAGCCTTTTTCGGCACTACTAATAACGGTGCATTTCACTGGCTAATGCTTGTACTAATAATTTCATTCTTTAGCATTTCTTGTACTTGCTTGTTCACTTCTACTTTGTGTTTTTCGGGAAGACGATAAGATCTCACATTGACGAATGAAGTATCGGCGCGCGTGCTTATCTCGTGTTTTAGTGTTGCTGTGCATGACAGTGGTTCTCCGCTTAAATAAAACACGTCACTATATTCTTCGCATATTTTTTGTATCGCTTTCCTTTCTTTTTTATTTAAATGTTTTGTGCGTAATAATTTTGAGATTCGTTCGTCACGCGTTAATAGATTCAGAGTCTCTTCTGTATGTATCGTATATAACTCATGCGCGTTATCTTTGCAAACGTCTTCTACGATGACGAGGGGTGTGTAGATCTCGACCGGCTTATCAGTTGTATGAATTACGCTGATGGGACATTGGTAATTCTTTGCTTCTACCAAACATCGTCCGATGTAGATTTCTGGAGCGGCTTTTTTGGCTCGAATGATCCCTGTCTTATTATGGTTTGTTATCGCTTGTATAATTGTTTCACTACGCGGCTTTAAAGTAATTTTGTTATACGGTTGCAATTTTAGGACGGCATTTCCGATTTGTAATTCGCGTTTTTTGTAATCGCACGTGACTTGCTGTTTTCGGAGGAAATCGATTTCTATGATCCCGTCGTATTCCATCGGGAAATCATCCTTTACGACGTAAATCGCGTGTTTTATCTTGTTTCCGTTTAACTCAATGGCCGCGTACATTTTCCCGATTGTTTTTACATTGTGACCGGTTATTCAAACGAGGGTTATTTTATCATTGTAAATTTTGGTCTCGTCCTTTAAGTGTTTCACTTTTATCAATGAAATCGTAGCTCCTGAATCGTAAAGCATATTTACTATCCCGTGTTTTGCCTCTCGCATGGGCAGAGTAATTATATTTAAACTCGCTCTCTCTCTCGGCGTTCGGCGCACATGTGCCACCTGATATTCAAGCGCGCGTGTCATCTTATTCTTTTCTTCGTGTCTTTCGTCCTCGTCGCTGCTTCATTCGGAATCCGTATTACTTTTTCTCGGTTTCGGCTTTTTACGACTCTCGGTTACGTTAACGTTACGCGATTGTTTATCACCGTGTTTTCTATCGTGACTTGTCGTTTTTGGCCGTCCATTTAAAGTCCAGCACTCGTCGCGGTTATGCCCACGTTTTTTGCAATAGTTGCAAGATTTTTCGACGTTATTCGCACGAAAGGGTCTTTCTGGTTTCGGGAGCAAGTATTTGCTGCTGCGACATTCTCGTTTGTAGTGTCCCGATTTTCCGCATTTATGGCATTGCACGGCGTTTTTTGATGGTCGCGACGGCGCTTGATCATATCGATTTTGATTTGTATAGTAACTTGATCGCGATGCGTTTGTGCCCTTTACCTTTTCCTCGGCGGTTGCGGCAGTTATTGTCTCCTGTAGCGTTTGGTAATTTCGAGAACGAATAAGCAGTTGTATCTCGTCGCGTAGTCCTATTTAGAAATTTTGCAAGGCTTGTTTATGTATGGTACTTAGAATAATCCGCTTTTCGATGGCAGAGTGATCTTTTCTCTCCGTTATGGATTTGTATAATTCCATAGCTAAGGTATTGACGCGCGTTCCGAAAGCTTGCGCGCCTTCATTTGTCTTTTGTTTTAAAAAATTAAACTCTATCTGCAGATGTGTAATGCTCCGCTTGCTTTGATAAGAAAGTTCTAATTGTCGCTTGAGTTCATCATACGTCTGTATGTCTCGCGTTTGGAAATCTAACATTGCTTTGCTTTTTAATTTCGTACACAAGATAGCTCCCACCAACCCTCTCTCGTTAGCAGGGTGTATATTTTTTATAGCATAAGTGCATGTGAGTAGGTATACTAGGGGGGTTCTAGACCAGGGGCAATGAGGGGGGGTGAGGGGCGGGGGGGGGGGAATCGTGGCGAGGGGGTAACGTCACGCGGGGGGGAGGGGGTTTTATCAGTAGATAAGCTTATCTTTTGTTTATAAACATATCAGATAACCTGATAAGGGGATCATGTTACCTGATAAGGGAATCATGTTACCTGATATATTTATAAACAAGATAAGATAAGGGGATCATGTTACTTGATATGTTCATAAACAAGATAAGATAAGATAAGCGGCGTCTTTGAGCGGTATCTAAGTTTTCATAAATTTTCTCTGAAAATCCAAGATAAAATAAGCTAAGTTTTCGAATCCAAGATAAGCGGCGTCTTTGTAAGGTATCAAAGATAAGCGGCGTCTTTGAGCGGTATCTAAGTTTTCATAAATTTTCTCCGAAGATAAGATAAAAATTCTGCGAATGGCTGCCGCAAAATCCAAGCCGAGCGCCGACAATCGGATATCTATTACTAAGGGGGTTGCGTTTCTTCATCTAAATTTGATAAGATAAAAATTCTGCGAATGGCTGCCGCAAAATCCAAATCCAAGCTTGGATCGAGCGCCGACAATCGGATATCTAAATTTGATAAGATAAAAATTCTGCGAATTACTAAGAACAAAAGGTTTGCCGACAATCAAGCGGGTTGATCCGTACAGGTTGCGACATGTTTGCGCGACGTGTCGATCCGACGGGGTGAAATGAAATTTATCTATGTATTTCTAAGAATTATCAGCGATATTTAAGTTTTCGAATCCAAGATAAGATATCACACAAATATTTCTCGCGAATTAACAATTGCATCATCATCCCCACGAACAAAGGGATGATCGGGATATATAATGAGGACCGATGCAGCTGCCGGGCCATAGTACCACTGGCGAGCGCACGCTTCATTCGAGGTGCAAGAAAAAAAGTTTAGTGTGTAAAGAAGTTTTTTTGTAATAAGTGTGAAAAAGTGAATTTTTTACAAAAATGGAGAACATTGAGCGCGACCTGTTGGAGCGTTCCCGCCAAGTTGCTAACTTGGGCGAATATTTCGAATGGCTGCAAGAGTGCGAAGAATTTATCGAAGAGCTGGAAGAACGCAGCCGTGCCAAGCGTCCGCGTCTCTCGATTGGACATAGACAATCTCTGGTGGCGAGAATAGCGCGACTCGAGGGTGCAAAGGTGCGCTTGCAGAGACGGTATGTCGGTGAATCCATGCCTAGTGGCGGCGGATTCAGTGGCGGCGGCAATAACGCGCAAAGACTCGTTTGGCGCGAAATCGATACAGCGTTCGATAGCCGTATACTTACCGGTGCGATAATTAACGCAGACCACATCGAACCGCGTCAGTTTTTGGAAAATGCCGCAGACATTGTAGTCGAGAACGTGGAGAATGTGCTGCAGAGACACATCAGTGTAAAAGTGAACACTGTTTTCAACGGTGAATTTGTGTCCGGTGACAAGCGCGCCAATAAAAATATTAACACGAGAAACTTTGAACTCTTTCGCACATCCGATGTACGCGAGTGGTACGAGCGCCGCGTAATTGAGCCCACGCTAGCATCGCTAGAAGAGTTCCAGGAACGCGATAGCGGCTGGGCATTGCCGCGGATAATAGATTTGACAGTAAATATCAACAAGTATAATCTTATGCGCGCGGGATGTCGTATCACATTACCGCAAAAAATTGTAACAAAGAGAGCGGTTGTTAATGTGCGATCAGCGGACAATGCGTGTTTCGCATGGTCAGTGGTGGCTGCTCTGTACCCCGCTGATATACATGTGGATCGAGAATCCTCCTATCCGCATTACACCACAGTGTTGAACCTCCAAAACATTGAGTTTCCAGTGACTGTGAATCAAATTAAAAAATTCGAACTTGCAAACGACATCTCCGTAAACGTGTACATCATCGAGAACGAGAACATCGTCCCGTTGCGTCTTTCGGAAAAAAAGAAGGACAGGCACGTCAATCTGCTGTACGTGGAGGACGAACACGGAGTGGGGCATTTCACATGCATTAAAAATCTGTCTCGTCTCGTGGGCTCACAACTGAGCAAAAAGAAATGTAAAAAATTTATATGCGATCGGTAAGTATATATATATATATATATATATTTATTACACGTAAATTATATTTTAATTAAATTTTTTATTTTTTACAGATGCCTACATTATTTCGGAGCGGTGGATAAATTGCAGGCGCATATGGAAGATTGTGGGAAATTGAACGACTGCGCTATTCGGTTGCCGAGCGAGAATGACAAGTGGCTCAGCTTCGACAACTACACGTGGAAGGAGCGGCTGCCGTTTGTAGTGTACGCCGACCTCGAGTGTGTTTTGGCAAAGACCGAAGATGCCAAAAATCATCAACACCATCAAGTGTTCAGCATCGCGTACTATGTACAGTGTTCGTACGACAGTTCGTTGTCCGCGTACAATTCCCGCCGTAGTGTCGATTGCGTCGCATGGTTCGCCGAACAGCTTAAAAATTTAGCAATTCGCGTAAAAAATATTTTAACGACCAATGTCCCCATGGTAAATTTAACGCCTGACGAGTGGTTAAAATTTCGCACCGCGACGCATTGTCACATTTGTGAAAAACCGTTTGACGAAGACGATACACGCGTCCGCGATCATTGCCACCTGCCCGGGCGGTACAGGGGTCCTGCGCATTCAAATTGTAACTTAAATTACAACGAATCATTTTGTATCCCTATAGTCTTTCACAATCTGTCCGGCTACGACGCACATTTTATTATCGAGGACATAGCCACATCGTTCGAAGGGGAAATCGAATTACTGCCGATAACGAAGGAAAAATACATTTCATTCTCGAAGACTGTTAGATTGACACAAGATAATAATTCGAAAAATTATATCAAATTACGCTTTATCGATTCGTACAAGTTTCTCAGCGCTAGTCTCGACAAATTAGCGTCATTTTTGGATAAAGAAAAACTAAAAATTTTACTTTCGGAATATCAAAATTTAACTAGTGAAAAATTCAATTTATTGACACGGAAGAGCGTCTTTCCGTACGAATACATTGACTGCGTGGACAGATTACAAGACACACGTTTACCGCCGCGCGACTCATTTTACAGTTCCTTAACCGGCGACACAGTATCCGAGAGTGATTACGCGCACGCCGAGACCGTCTGGAGCCGATTCTCCCTTCGAACGCTAGGCGAATATAGCGATTTATATTTAAAAATTGATGTCTTGTTATTGGCCGATATATTTGAGAATTTTCGCGATAGTTGTATAAAAAGTTACGGACTCGATCCCGCGTATTAATATACTCTCCCCGGATGTACATGGGACGCCATGTTAAAACATACGAATATAAAATTTGAATTATTAACAGACATTGACATGGTTGTTTGTCGAACGAGGTATACGCGGCGGCCTTAATCAATGTTCAGGCCGATACGCACAGGCTAATAACAAGTACATGCAATCATACGACCCATCGAAACCCTCATCGTACCTCATGTATTTCGATGTAAATAATTTGTACGGATGGGCAATGTGTCAACCATTGCCGTATGCCGATTTTCGGTGGATCGACGATATATCGAATTTTGACGTATCATCTTTCGCGTTCGATTCGCCTATAGGCTATGTTCTCGAAGTAGATTTAGAGTATCCACAGCATCTTCATGACGCGCACATTGACCTACTGTTTTGCCCGACGCGCGATAAGCCACCCGGCAAGCGGGAGTATAAACTCCTCGCAACGCTTTGCGATAAGAAGCGCTACGTGATACACTATCGTAATCTACAGCAGTGCACGCGCCACGGGCTACGCATAACAAAAATATACCGCATACTACAATTCACGCAGTCAGCGTGGCTGCAAAAATACATCGAACTCAACACGCAGTTTAGAACACATGCGAAAAACGGTTTTGAATAAAATTTATATAAATTGATGAATAATGCGGTATTTGGCAAGACGATGGAAAATGTGCGCATTCATGTGGATGTAAAATTATTAACAAAATGGGACGGACGGTACGGTGCGGAGGCAATGATCGCGAAACCAAATTTTCATAGTACTAGCATATTTTCGGAAAAATTAGTTGCAATTGAATTACGCAAACTCGAAGTTAAAATCTACAAACCAATCTACGTTGGCATGTGCATACTCGACATATCAAAAGTATGTCTTTATGAATTTCACCACGAATACATGTCACCGCTCTATCGTGACAATTGTAGAGTAATGTACACCGACACAGACAGTTTAATTTATCAAATTAAATGTCAGGATGTCTATGAAAATTTGAAACGCGATATCGCTCGATTCGATACCAGCGACTACGCCGCGAATAATGCGTACGGTATACCACTCGCGAATAAAAAGGTGCCAGGTCTGATGAAAGATGAGAATAACGGCGCGATAATGACCGAATTCGTCGGGCTTAGAGCAAAAATGTATGCTTTGCGGGTGGACGGTAAAAAGGACACTAAAAAGGCAAAAGTAACGTCGTAGCGCGTAGTATAACATTCGACGATTATACGCGTTGCCTTAATGATGAAATAGAAATGACGCGTCAGCAGTCATGCATAAGATCGAAATTGCATAAAGTGTATACCATCAGCGAGATAAAAATTGCTCTAAGTCCCTACGACGACAAACGGTATGTCGTACCTGAGTCGACCGACACCTTGCCGTGGGGACATTATAGAATACCGTTGTAAATTATATTAATTATATTTATTATATTTATTATATTTATTATATTTATATTGTAAGGATGTATTAATGAGAAGTATATATATTTTATATATTTTTTGTTATATATTTTATATATATATGGTATACAATATATAGTATGTTATACAATGATTGAATAAAATAACATTAAATAACATTGTTTTTATGTATCCAAGAGTTGTGCGAACTGTCGAATCCCAGAAATTTCACGTAAACCTCGTCACCCCTCCTGCGCAGTATTTTCTCCACGAGGTACACATCCGGACAATTTGCGCGATGCAGCTCGTGCTCGTAAAACGCTCCAGCGATAGATGTCTTGCGATAATCCTCGAGTAGATATGTTACGGGATTAGTATGCTGCACTTTAACAATCTTAAACACCTCGGTTGTCCAATTTGGCGTGTAACCCTTCTCGAAAAGTTGTTTGTACTTGCTGATCCGTATCTGATCACCTACTTTAAACTTTGCCGGGCCCGCGATTTTTACACGATTGTACACGGTAGCCAAGAGTCTTTCGGCGATCGCGGGGGTAACGTCGGCGGGTCGCATACCAATCGTTCGATGCTTGCGTCCGTTGTAATCTAATACGAGGCGTGGCAGTATGTCGAACCACTTGTAAGTGCCATTCAGCGTAAACATCTTCCACATGTCGTTCTTTAGCGTGCGATTGAATCGCTCGACGACCGACGCCTTCAATACAGAATATGTAGAATAGTGATTAATATCATGTTTTCGCATAAGTCGTTGCACATCGACGTTGTAAAATTCTTTCCCGTTATCAGTTTGCATGTTTTTCGGACATCTCTTGCTATCTCGAATTATCTCAGCGATTGCGTCAGCTGTCTCGCTTCCTCCTTTACTCTTGAGTGGTACAGCCCACGCATACTTGCTCAACACATCGATGACGGTGAGTATGTAGTGGTAACCTCTGTTGAAACGGGAGTACGGACGCATCTCGACAATGTCGGCTTGCCACAGATCATCGTATCCTCGCACTATGACATGCCTTCGAGGGAAATTTTTTCTCGCTGACGCGTGCAACTCGTTTACCAACTGCCTTCTCTCCAAACTATGTTGCTCGTTGTTATTTTCACTATTCATTCTCGTTCGTTCACGTTGTTTCGGGGTTCTTTCACGTTCTTTCACGTTGTTTCGGGGTTTGTTCACGTTGTTTCGGGGTTCTTTAACGTTGTTTCGAGGTTGTTTCGGGGTTCTTTCACGTTGTTTCGGGGTTGTTTCGGGGTTCGTTCACGTTGTTTCGGGGTTTTTTCGGGTTAGGTAGTCGTTATAGCGTAGTTCACTCCCGTCCTTGACCCATTCGAAAATCGTCTTTGACTCGTTTGCAGCCTTTTTCACAGTCGTTTCTGATCCGTTCGCAGCCGCTTTTGAATCGATCGTAACCGTCCCTGACCTGTTCGCAACCCTTACTGAATTGGTGATAGCCTTGTATGTAACCTTTAAGGACTTGTTCGTAGCCTCGTTCGCAACCCTGTTTGACATGATCGTAACCTCGATCGTAGCGGTCGCGTTCACCACCGTTTCCAGGTCGTTCACTGCTGCTTCCGGGTCGTTCACAGCTGCTGCTTCCGGGTCGGTCACTGATACCACTCATTGTTGTTTGGTAGCACGTCGATCGTAACCACTCGAGAATCCCTTCTAGACGTTTCACAACTGTTTGATAGACGTTTCCGAGCCAACCGCTCATTAGATGTCTGAGATAGTGTTTGGCGCACGCAAAAGTTCTTTTATCGCAGTCTCCAACGCTCGTACATCCTTCTCTAACGCAGTCAGCTTCTCATCTAACTCTTTCTGTTGGACCATCAATGTTTTAAAGCACTCTTCCAGGTACAATTTGTTGACGGTATCGGTATCCGCCTCAGGTTGCGCTACACGGCGAATCTTGCGCGATCTCGCGTCATAATCTGTAGCGACGCGACATAGAGCGTTTTTACGCACACATCTTCTCATCAATGTGTGCCAATGATCGCCGGTTGTATCAATTCTCCTCTCGAATAATCCAAATTTATTGATAGACATTTTTTGCAATGCTTTGTAGAGTGTCACGCGATGGACTGAATAGATTGTCGGAACCCTTGTTTAATTTATAATAATGCCCGCTTCCCGCAGTTTCTCGATGATCGACAAGATCTCGTTGTCATGCGCGTTGTTGCCAGCTTGGCGCGAAGCGTCGAGCAATCGTAGGCGATCCACTAGCTCGTTAGGGTCGTCCCAGTGCACGTAATCAATCTTATTGTCGGTTAGCGTCATAGCGCGAGGCATTCCAGTGCCAGATTTTGGGCTCTCCACCCGCGTCAACGGCGCGATTATATATTTGTACTTGTCCCCCTTGCTACCCTTCACACGACCTTGCGCATCAAAATTGCGTTTATGCACGTTTGTCGTCAATAATATGTGCTTGTATTTTTGCAAATCGTCATCCCGGTAATCGGGTCTTTTCTTGAAGATCAACTCGTACAATCCGGGCGTTCCAATGTACCGCGTGTCGCCTATGATTATATTGTCATCTTTGTCAATCGCGAATCGCTTGCTGCCGAGCCGCATTTCATTTTCGCCGAAGTAGACTCCGTATACATTATCAATTTCTTTTTTCTCATCAGCACCGAGGAGAGCGTCCATGTATTTTTGTCCTAATGGCCCCCAATCCTTTTGCATCATTTGTCGACCTTCCGACGATCTTAACCAGTGTCGAAGGGATATTTCGGGCGGGTTACGCGTGGTTTCCAAAACATTTTCGTCTACGAGTGCTTTGGGTATCACAGGTTGTGCGCTTATCGGTGTAGATGTTGTCGGCAGTGAAGCGTCCAATGGCTTCGAAATATCATATTTTCTCTTTTTCAATTCCTCCTCTTTATATCGCTTGATAATTTTATGTTTTCTCTTTTTCGGTGTCTCCCCCTCATACCGTGTTTCGATCTTCACACCGTCATCGTCGTCGTCGTCGGTGTTAGGCTCGTTTTTCACCGAAATCGTCGCGTTGTCGACAATCTTTTGTAGCGGCTCGATAATAGGTTTAAAGTGAGTCTTGACGGCGATATCATCATCGATCTTTCCGGTCTTCAGAGCGCGGTGTTTCTTGCGGATCGATTCGGCCGTCTTCGCAATCTCCTTGGCAACCTTTTCACGCTCGCGAATATTATCAGCCATCCTAAACTCTAGAGAGTGCTGTCGACGACTAATGGCTCCGCGGTATCGCGAACTCGTTAAATCCTTTTCTGTATCGCCCGTTCGTAAGCGAGCTGTCCTTGTCTATCACTAGAAATCCATACTTTTGCTGCCAACATGTATGACATAACTCCCCGAAATCCTCATACGACATGTCGGTATTCACGTGATCGTTGTACACGTGCTTCAAATTGGTGGCGTCCTGTTAAAATAGGATTAGCAGGTTCGCGTTGTCGCGTATAAGATGTTTCGGTATTCTCGCGTATGTCTGACAGAGATAGAAGCAGTCGATGTTCGAGTGGCGCCCCATTGAGAAGTACTCTCTTATCGTATTTTGCTTGTCGCATGCCACGTCATCAAAGACAAAAATTGAATTTGGACATGCCTCGCTCGGTGGAATGACGTCACTGTTATTGGAGAATGTAAAGTAGCCGATTTCGTCAATCGACGTCAATAAATCTTCCAAATAGCGATATTTCGGCTGTTGCAGCGATTTAGAGTACACGTACACGTTCTCGAAACGCACACCGTGCGGACTTTCCAGCAGGCTTATCAACACGTTGGTTTTACCGCAGTTTGAGGGGCCGCAAACGATCGCGCGTATAGTTGTCGGTAGCATTATACCGTGTTTGCGCACACCTTCGTTCACGCTGCAGCGTACTCTGTCGTCGTAATTCATCACTCGTATCGTTAGAGGTTGTCGCACGAATTTCATTTTCTCACTCCCGATTTGACCTCCAACGTCCGCCTATTTATAGCTGCGCGGACTCGCGCTTTGCTCAGTATCGTCTAGAGATTGCAACGGATGTCAACGAAAATAGGCGCAGGTGTATTAAATCGTGCGATAAACGCACTTCCGGTCGAGCTTCATATCCCCGGCTATCAATTTTGCGGCCCGGGAACTCGTTTGGAAAAGCGATTGGCTAGAGGTGATCAAGGTGTCAACCCATTGGACGCGGCGTGCCGTGAACACGATATAACGTACTCTCGGAGCAGCGAACTCACCGAGAGACACGCGGCGGATAAGGTACTCGCCGAGAAAGCGAAAACTCGCATCGTCGCGAAAAACTCGAGTTTCGGTGAGAGAGCCGCGGCCGCAGTTGTCTGGGCAGCGATGAAAGCCAAGACGAAGCTCGGCATGGGCTTGAAGAAGAGGACGAAGAAGAGGAGGAGGGTACTTTCGGCAGCGAAACGAGGCGGATTTTTGCCGATTTTACCAATGCTAGGCGCGCTCGGATCCCTGGTCGGCGGAGCGGCTGGCGTAGCAAAAGCGGTAAACGACAATAAAGCCGCGCAACGTCAGTTGCAAGAGATACTACGCCACAATCGCGCCATGGAAGGCCGCGGACTGTATCTCGCCCCTTACAAATATGGACGAGGAGCGAGGAAAAAAAAAACGTCAAAAAAACGTTAAAAATGCCGCAAGGTGTAACTACAAATGTGCAATTGCTACAACTTGCAAAACGTATGCACATTCCATATTTTAAAGGTGTATTTATGTGCAATAATTTACCGATAAATGGCGCGCGAGAAAATGAGAGCGGTATCGTCAATCTGGACAACACAGACGGTCCTGGCACTCATTGGGTGGCGTATGCAAAAAGGGGAAATCGCGCAATCTATTTCGACAGTTTTGGCAATTTTCGACCACCCGAGGAATTGGTGCGATATTTAAACGTGCCGAAATTGGAATACAATTACACCTCTTATCAAACGTATGATCAAAGTATCTGTGGACAATTGTGCTTGCAGTTTTTCCGAGAGATTGAATTTTAGTTCAACTTGCAGCGAATTTAAAGACTGACATTGCGTTATTTAACTCAGTTTTGTCAACATGTCGCTAACACTAACATTGACTGGGAAGAGTAGCGTCCTCGCGGCGACCTACTTTCCACCCATAGATTTGAGCGACGCGGACTACGAGCTCGGTCTGACGGATTTTGAAACTTATCACACTATATCGAATGTGAATTCCTCGAATAATAAATTTTACTACGGCAAAGACGACGCGGAAATTACGATTCCCGAGGGATCGTACGAGCTGCAAGCGATACATGAATTTTTGAAACGCGCACTTTCCCGAAAACATAATGCTGTTAGTGATAAAGGTGTCGACGATGACGATTATCCAATCGTGCTCCGCGCTAATTCCAATACGATGAGAAGCGAGATCAAGTGTGCCTACAGAATAAACTTTAGCATGCCCAACAACATTGGATCGCTGCTGGGATTCTCGAATCGTATACTGCAACCGCGAAAATGGCACAAATCGAACATGGCGATTAATATTATCAACGTGAACATTATCCGCATAGAGTGTAACGTGACCGCGGGTGCATACAGCAACGATAAACTCGTTCACACGATACACGAATTTTCACCGAGGGTACCACCAGGATATAAGATATCGGAAACGCCGGCGCAGATCATTTACCTGCCGGTCTTCGTACAAAGCATTACTGATTTAGTGTTACGCGTTACTGATCAGGAGGGACGATTGCTCGATTTTCGAGGTGAAGAGATAACAATTAGATTGCACGTACGACGGCGGGCCACCCTCGTGCGACGGGATGCTCGTGTTGAATAAAGACACGAAGAACACAATCAGGCCAGCAGCAACATCATTCGCTAATATCAAATCAACCGCGAAGAAGAGACTCACCTCGTCAAACGTTGCGTTTTTAAAATTTTTGGGATTTGCGGTGCGCGCTGTCTGAACAATGACTGAGATTCTCAACATCAAGGAAGAGCCAGTCTTTGACGATCGCATCGTCAAGATTGAGACTCACACATACAACCCGTTTGCCAACACAACATTTGGATACAGCGACGAGATAAGAATACCCATACAACAACAGGATTTATATACGTTGCCGTATGAGAGTTTCCTCTACATCGAGGGTGAACTGCGGATAACTCATCCAGTTGAGAAATCCAATGTGATGCTGGGAAATAATTGCGTCGCATTCATGTTTGACGAAATTCGCTACGAGCTCGATGGTGTGGAGATTGATCGCAACAGGAATGTGGGAATAACAAGTCTGCTGAAAAACTATGTGACAATGTCATCCGATAGAAGCGTGATTATGCGAAATGCAGGCTGGGAGAGCCCGACTACTGTAAATGGATACTTTAATTTTTGTGTGCCGCTGCACATGTTGCTGGGATTTTGCGAGGATTACAAACGTGTGGTTATTAATTCGCGTCATGAGTTGATCCTAATACAAGCGCGCAACGACAATAATTGTCTGTATGGAGATTCTGCACTGGAGCCTGCAATCAACATATTCAAGATACAATGGCGAATGCCACACGTGTTGTTGAGCGAGATTAAGAAGCTGTCGATGCTGCGCGCTCTGGAAAGCGGACGTTACCTCAGCATGGGTTTCCGCTCGTGGGATCTATACGAATTTCCGCTATTGCAGCGTACGACCAAGCATTCCTGGGTCATTAAAACCGCGACTTAACTGGAGAAGCCGCGATATGTAATTTTTGCCCTGCAGACAGGGCGGAAAAACATCATGTCCAAGGATACGAGTCGATTCGACAACTGTAAATTAACCAACGTGAAACTCTATCTGAACTCGGAATGTTATCCGTACGACGATATGAATCTGGATTTTGATAGAAACAGATGGTCAATTCTGTACGATACGTATGCGCGTTTCTGCAAAAATTATTACGGATACGAGTATCTCGAGCCGAGTCTCACCGTCACGTCATTTCTACGTTCCGGTCCGTTTGTGATTATCGATTGTTTTCGACAAAACGATTCGGTCAAAAGCGCAACGGTGGATGTGAAATTGGAGTTTGAATGTAAAGAGAATATGCCTAATAATACCACAGCATATTGTCTCATTATGCACAATCGCGTGATCCAGTACAACCTGTTGACTAACGTTGTGCGCAAAATCACCTAAAAATGTTTACACAACTACGCGTGTGAGAGAGGGGGAGGAGGATACATAATCATAATGATGTGAGATGTCTGAAGAGTATCGTAATACCTCTCGACTCACTCACATCGACGAGATCATGTCTGCACCAACGTTTGTCGACCTGCAAGGATTAATCTTAAACAAACGATTTATTGTGAAGAAAGCGGCAATCCTGAGAAGAGGATATATCCTGTCGCACTATTTCTTCGCATGCCCTGTGCCATGGAGCGTGCTTATAAAGTCGGAAAAGCGTCAAGCCTCGTGGTTAACTCAGCATCATCACGGCTTGCAATGGGAGGATGGAAATGTTCCATACTGCATGGCTCAGCGCTTGATTACGGCAGCTATCGTTGACATAAATGAACAAGAAGAGGAGGAAGAAGAGTCCTCTCTCGTGTATGTAAAAGGACTCAAAAAGCGAGAATGGCTGGTCGAAATAATGGACAATGCGAGCAGCGGTTTCACTATTGAGACCTTGGATGCCATATATGAAGATGTGCCTTCATTAAATAAGTTAGATCCCACATATACTCTACGGTGCAATAAACATGTAAAAAATTGCGCGTTACAAAATGTATTTAAATTATTTAATTGGTGGTCGACCAATCGCGACAATTATCCGTTTTTTGAATAAACATATTGTTTACATACTATTCTCTTTGTTATTACTCTCCCTCCCTCACCAGATATTTCTAAGAAATTTTTATACCTCTATTACTTTTAATTTCTCACGCAATCATATTTTTAAGAATTCCTTTTACCCCCACTACTTTAAAAAATTTCTCACGCAATCATATTTCTAAGAATTTCTTTTACCCCTTCTCCTACTACTTTTTAAATATTTCTCTTTGTTCTTTTCTTCCAGATATATTTCTAAGAATTCAATTTACCCCTTCTACTAATATTTTAAAAATAAGCGTTACTCGATTATTAGTACTTTTTTATACGATCAGTCTCTCGTCGACCGTTCTAACTGACGGTTCACTTTTTAATACCCTCGGTTCAAAGATGCAGCAGCATGAATTACTACATGCCGAGACGTGATGAAACGTGCGAGAAGAAATGCGACGAGTAAGTATAACTTTTTTTTTGTATTTTTATCTTTTTATATTTTATATTTTTTTACGAATTATAATTTTTACAGCGTTTCGCTGGAGTCTCGTACGGTTCGTTTACTAGGAAGACGATACGCGTTGACGGCCACAGAATTCAAATTCCTCGAAATCGGCATCAGAGTGGATCCGCCGAGTTACGTGAAGATCGCCATAGGAGATCATCGGGGAAAACAGCTAATACTATCTTTCGAAACGTGGAAAGGACTCTACGAGCAATGTCACACTATTTAGAATTACCTGAACAATGACTCCCCCAACAATGATGTGTATAATTTCATAAGTGTTGGGCCGCTAACAGTGCGATTTCACAAGATAAACGACACCAAGCTCATAAGTTTCGAATCAGCGGACGTGCGCATGATGATAGTCGAATCGACGTTACGTCGTATGTTTGAGCTCGATTCATGCATTGAAATTAAGTGTGATCGATTGACGAGGCTCATTGCAACGGTCGATATCAAGTATACACAAATCTCCAGTATTGCATCCACTGTAACGGATGCTAGAGAATTGCCGAATGCGATACGCGCTAGCAACGCCTTTAACAAGTACCAACTCGTCGATTGCGAGCTAGTAGCTTTAGTTTTTAGTTCTTAATCTGTAATAAAACTTTATATATAATTATGTATTAAATATAAGACAAATAAATACTTATATGTATATATCATGGTGTACTTTATTTGCGCGCCACCCGTTACATACTTTGCGAGAGATAATTATCGTGTCAAGGACATTGTCATATCCAAGCCTGGATTCAGCGGCAGCGAGACAAAATCGATATTTTTATCTGACGAGATTAGAGATAAGACGCGGCGAGAGAAAATCGATAATTTTATCTTACGAGGCGCACGCTACGGTCTCATTAAGAGAGAGAAAACGCACGCATTCGAGAGTGAGAGAGACGGCGAAATACGACGCAGCGTGAGAGTGAGAGAGACGGTGATATAATGACGTATTCGAGAAAGAAAGACGCACGCATTCGAGAGTGAGAGAGAGAGACGGCAAACTAATACGCAGCGTGAGAGTGAGAGAGACGGTGATATAAGACGCATCGTGAGAAGACGCTGCGCCAAGTAGCGGCGAGAGAGATTCGCGGGCTCGCGGCGGCGAGAGAGTCGGCGGCTCGCGGCGAACGAGAGAGAGATGCGAAGGAGAGGGATGTGAAGGAGGGAAACATTGTTTTTAAATTAATAAATATTTTTGTTTAATAAATATATATTTTATTCATTATTTTTTTATACTTATTTTTTACATTACCGCTTATTTTTTTTGTACATTACCGCTTTTTTTTTTATACATTACCCGCTTATTTTTTCTATACATTACCGCTTTTTTTTTCTATACATTACCGCTTACTTTTTTTATACATTACCGCTTATTTTTTCTATAAGGATATCGAAGGAGAGAGGCGCGAAGGAAGGAAACATTTTTTTAAACTAATAAATATTTTTTTTTGTATAATAAAATATATATTTATTCATAATTTTTTACATTAACCGCCGGCATTGGCGTTACCCAAGGTGTACCACGTGGAGGTTGCCGGTCGGATTTACACCTCATGTATATGTGTATGTGCGTGTGTGTGTGCGTGTGTGTACTTTGTACATGTGTTACAGTATTGGTTAGAGATTAGGACCCCACGGTTCGTCCACTTCCGCGGTATTTACTGACTCCAAACCCTCTCTACTGTGTGTGTAAATATAAAAAATAAAAAATAATATATGTATAAAAAAAACTATATATAAAAAATATAAAAATACAAAAATAAAGATAAAAATAAAAAAATAAAAAATAAACCTTAATATAAGTGGTTTGTACGGTGACGGCGAGAGAGAGCGGAGAGAACCTTATCGCGGCGAGAGAGACGCCAGCGTGCCGCAGCGGCGACTGCGAGAGAGGGGGGTCGCGTCAGCCATCGCTGTCAGACTGTGCCTCTGCACCTGCACATAGAAATATAATAAATTATTATACTATTTTATATATTTTGACATATTATATATTGTAGGCATTTTTTATAAAGACGTTAACCGACGATGAGATTAGCTGATTTACGTGTTTGTTTGTCGACCTCGTGCCGGGTACTTATTTATTTGTAATATTTATTATTGAAAGCGTTCTGAGCGATCCTTTGTTTGTCGAGAAAACCGAAAACAACAGTTCTGCGCGATGAACGAAGGGTAATTCTGATTGGTCCGATGTTTCGGGTAGGGAAGGTTTTAACACCGGGTATAAATATGCCGACTTTTTGGGAATCGACACAGATCGTCGTTGAGAGTATCATCTTCGGAAGCGGTTCATCGAGATACCAGCACAGCATTCTCTCTCACGAACCGGCAGACAATCCTTCATATCGAGGCGGCGGAAGGAAGATAGAGTAGAACCGGGACTGGACAGCGAAGACGTTTCCGACTCGGCAATAAACATTATATATATATAATCTTCCGAACCTGAACTTCTTTTCCTGAGTCACTAAATTCATCCGGCCTTCTCCTGCACTGCCTACATTTCATAATCAATAATTAATTGATATATTCGATATTAGGATAAACGATTACGCCTAAAGTTATCAGAAGTGGGATCGAGGCGTGCACCCGCGTTTTCGCCGAATTCGGCCTGAGAGACGGGCGGATCGAGGAGTTCAGCACGATACGAGTCGAGTGTGGGACGCGCGGGTTGAGACGATCAACGCATAGTGATCTTTGGGTTGCGCGAGTGTCGGGGACCATCGCGGAGTGCCGAGGAACCGATCGAGCAGATCTGAGGGGACGGTGGCGGAGTCGATGCATGCCGACGTAGTGATTTCACCATCGCTGAGCTGAAGGAGGCTCTTCGCGAGAAAGGACTGACCTTGGGAGGGTCGAAAGCCGAGGCTCATTCCAGCGCCTGAATACCAACGATCAGGCGTATGGGCGAGATTAAGCGAGCAACGGAGGCAGGGAGATATTCGGATGGCACCCCGGGCTTCAAGAGGTGTGCGTTCCCCCAGTGAAAGGGTGAGCCATGGAGATGGAGACCGTGGGCGATACGCCGGGGACGAGGGGCCCGGGAGTGAGGATGACGACGCCGGAACGGAGAGGGGCAAAAGACGCGACGCAGGAAACTCTTATATGCGTCGAGAGACGAGAAATTTTGGAGAGAGAGCGACATTTGCTCCAAAGAGAAATAGAGATGATGAGGAGGGCACCCTCAAACCACCGACGATAACGAAGGCAGCGTATTTCTGCGTTCGGCGGTGTGAGGGATCAAGGAGCTGTGCCTGAGTTTGACGCAAACGGACAGCCCCCTTTTGGAGATGGAGGCAGAGTTGGAGCTGTGAGACGCACGTATCAGCTGGACGAGAATTCGACGAGAGGTTGATTAGTCTCGGTTGAAAAGGCCGTGCGTTGACCTGGTTTTTACTAAAAGGGCCCGAGTATGTGACGCTGACCTGGAGGACTTCTGCGAGAGATGGAGTCGATGTTCGACCTGCGGCCAGGAAAGCTGACACTGAGGAGAGAATTCGAGGCTCGTGTGTGGAAAGGAGACGAGCATTTTTGCGATTATTCCCACGAAAAGGTGATTCTCGCAAAATCGGTCCCAATCGGGGAAAGGGACGAAACTCCTCGATTACATATCGAAGGAGTGAAGGACCCTCGGCTGCAGAGTCAGGCGCGCCTGATGAATTCCAATCTGGAAGAGAGCTATTGAAGGGTTCGAGAAGGTGGTTCGAGGGAATCCAAAGAGAAACCCGACGTCCGGCCAGGAGAGACGGGGCGAGGAGCGAGGACGACCAGCGGAGGGAAGAGCAGAGACGGCGACGGGGGAGGATCGACGGGTGTTATAAGGTCGTGAAACAGGCAAAACCGCGGCCCAGGTGTGCGACCGCAAGCGAAGCGAGCGTGTTATGTGTGCGAATCTCCGAATCATTTCGCAGAGAATGTCCCCAAAAAGAAAAACGGTCCGCGGCGTCGGAAAAAGCGAAAGCGTTGCGAAAAAACTACGTCTGTGAACGTGTGCAACCGGGTTTCATATAAAACCCTCATGATTTCGGTGAAAATCAGGATAAAAATGAAAAAAACGGGTTTGTAATTATGTGGTGAGCGTTTATAGATTGGGTTCTCCGATAGTTTGGGGAAAAGGAAGTAATTGGGGCGATACGTCTGCTCGCCGGTATAGAGTTAGAGTCTGCGTTGAAAGATCCGGTGCCTTAACATCAGGGAAGACAAGGTTCGTCGGGCCGCGATATTTCATGATCTAGCCGAGATTTTTATTGGTGGCAAAAACATTTACGATTTTTTTCGAAAAAAAACCTGTTTTCAATTTGGGCGTCACCGTTTGTCGTATCGACGGTTCGCTAAATTATCCGGCTCTACCCGCGTAAAATCAACAGCATCGGGGGAAAACGGTAGATATCTCTTTAAATATTTTTTGCGGTTGGTTTAAAACGAGCATTCAATTTTGAACAGGGAATTTTGTAAATCTGACATTTGAAAATTTGGGATCCGGTGTGAGAGAAAGTATCAAATTTCTGTGGGCACCCGAGGGCAAACGGAAGGGGGGAAAAAATATGATAGATGAAATTTGATGGTGAAAAAAATTTAGCAGGAGGTGAGCAGGATTATTTTAAAATGAAACGATTTCCCCCTAGCGCGACCTCGGCGAGATAAACCCCAAAAATATTTCGAAGCGAAAAGAAAAAAACGAGATTTTGGTTAATTTGCGACGGATCAAATGCACCCGTAATTCGAGCATGATTATGTATTATTTTTAAAGGAATTTATTTATTTCGTATTGAAATTTTTGGAATAACGTTGACCGGGACTTTAAAAAACCAGGGAAAGGCCGAGGGGGGCTTTTTTTTTAAAAACTTAAACGCGATGAGATTGCTGATTTACGTGTTTTGTTTGTCGACCCGTGCCGGGGTACTTTTTTATTTGTAATATTTTTTTATTGAAACGTTTGAGCGTCCTTTGTTTTTTCGAGAAAACCGAAAACAAACTCTGCCGGAAAAGAAATAATTCGATTGGCCCATGTTTCGGTAGGGAAGGTTTTTTTCACCGGGTATAAAAACGCCCACTTTTTGGAAACGAAAAGATCATCGTTGAAACTCATCTTTGGAGCGTTTTTTCGGACCAAAACGCATTCCTCAGAAACCCGGGAGCAACCTTAATCGAGGCGGCGGAAGGGAAAATAGAGTAGAAACGGGGACTTTGGAAAAGAAGACGTTTCCGACTCGCAATAAAAAATAATTATTATCTCCGAACCCCGACTTTCTTCCGAGTAACAAAATTAATCCGGTTCTCTGCATCCTACTTTTCCCTAATCCCAAAAATTAATTTATAATATATTAGATAAAAATACGCCTCAAAATAAATGAAAAAAAAAAAAAAAAAATAATTTTTATTTGGACGATTGGGGGGGCGGGCGTGGGTTTCGAGGTTTTTGCGGCGGTGATTGCGGGGGTGGGCGGCGGCGGTGACGGCGGCGGCCCCTGGCGGCGGTGTAGGCTGAGGCCAACATCGTACGGGGTTTGGGAGAGGAAAAGCTCCCAGACCCCCAAACGAGCAGGTCAGCTTTGTTTGCCTTTAAATATGCGTCCCCAAACCAACATCTTGGAAACCCTATTGGAACGTATGGGGTTATCTGTAAACAAAAAATTTTTTAATTTAAAATAAAAATTTTTAAATTTAAATAATAATAAAATATTAAAATTTTACAATAAAATAAAATCTCGACGGAAATCGGACCCTGTCGGAGACACCCAAAAATTAATAATTAAAATGAGATCTCAAAAAACTCATTTTTTTAAATTCTAAACGTTTCGACCCACTTGGGCTTCTTCAGTACTGCAAAAAAAAAAAACAAAAATAAAGATAAATCGGGACAACAGACGGCAATAAGGACACCGACAAAAATTAAAAACGAGAATTTTGATTTGTTAATTGAAAAAATTTCCAAAATAAACTTTGTATTTTCATAACCGGATTTTTTTGTTTGACCTTTGACATGATGCCCTAAAATTAGTTTTTTTATTTTTTTTTTTCATATTTTTTTTTAATTTGTTTTTTTTGCGTTTTATGTATCGACTGTGTCGAGGTAGAATACCGAAAGCCGTTAGAGTGTTGTTTTTTCAGTTTTAGCATGTTTTCTCTCTTTTTTTTTGCGTGGGGGTTTATTTTTTTTTCTCGGTTTTAATTTATAATTCGGGGTTTATACTTAATTTTGATTATTTTGGAAAAGGGAGTCTGCTCTGCTTCCCGCATGGTCCCCTTTTAGGGGACACCCACGGGCCGGACTTTTTTTGGGAATAGGGGGAAATGATTTTTAAATTTTTATTTGGGGATTGTATTTACGGTTTTTAAATTTTTGATTGTACCGTTTATTTTTTTATTTTGTTTTTGTTTTTTTGCAGCTACGAAGAGACCCAAAGGGGTCCCCGAAACTTAGAATTTAATAAAATTTTTGATTTGAGATCTCATTTTAATTTTAAATTTTGTGCTTTCATCCGCCAGGCTCGTTTGCCGTCGAGATTTTATTTTTATTTGGGAAACAATATTCACCCAGATTAACAGTTTTTTTTTTTATAAAATTTTATTCTTACCGCCCAAATTTTTTCATACAAGGTACGGGGGCCCGGGCTGAACAGCCACACCGACCCCAATCATAAAAACGCCGGGTCAGTTTTAAATTGGGTCCCAATTTCCCCAATCACACATATCGGAACCATTATTAATGAAAAACATAAATTAATTTAAAAATATAATACAATATATAAATTTTTTTTACCTCCCATTCGTATCCCCTACCATTCTTCAAGTATCATTGAAAAATTTTTCCCATTCGCCCCTTAAATATCATAAACAGGTTTTGATCCCCAAAACAACAACAAAAAATACAGAGGGAAATAAAAAAAAAAATTTTTAATTTTAATTTTTTTTTCCCCAATTTAATTATATTTTTGCATTTAAAAAAAAGCACTACCTTTTTCGTTTGCAAGTCCCGACACTTCGTTGGGACCGTTCGAAATTTTTATGTTTGCAGGACGCCCTTCCTCCACAGGCGCCCCCCACTTAAAAAATTTTTTCAAAAAGAACTAATCTATTTAAAAAAAAACATTCCAAGTGTCGAATTTACATCTCGCTTTCGAGAGAGCCGGCGGTTTTCGATCCATGCGAGAGACCGGGGGGGGCGCGCGCTCTTCCCCATCATATGCGAGAGAGAAAACGACCCCGCAGCGGCGCACGCAGAGAGAGAGACTGGAGAGAAGAGAAAAAGAGAGGACAGCGGTGAGAGAGAAAAAGAGACTACAGTTTTGAGGGGGAAGTCGAAATAAACGGAGAGAGATGGAAAGGAGAGAAAAAAAAAGAGAGAGCTTTTAAAAAATTTTTAATAATTTCTTTATATATTTATTTATAATTAAAAGGGAACAAGAGGTAAGGAAAATTTTAATTAAAAAAAATAAAACTATTTGATAAAAATATTTTTTTTAATTATAAAAAAAATGTGTAAATTTAAAAATTTTGTAGGTGTGTGTGTTTTGGGTTTTTTGGTGTGTGGGTTGTTTGTGTGTAATTATTTATAAATAAAATTTTATAAAAATATTATAAAAAAAAAGGCCGTCGGAGGGAAAAAAAAGGAAGGGGGGGGGATAAAGGGATAAGGGCGAAAAGGGGGCCCGGCGGTTGGGGGGGTGGGCAGAAAAAGGACCCCGCGGGTTTTGCTGCGACGGAGAGGGGGGTCGGGGTTAACCATCGCTGTAAAATGCCTCGGATTGCAAATAAAATATAAAAATTTTATACTATTTTAATTTTTTTTTGGTTTTTTTTAATATTTTGGGGTTGTGCTAAGTCCGTAGCGAAATCGAATAAATTTTCAAACGAAAAAATTATTTTAAAAAGGATCTTAAACAAAATGTAATGTCCCATTTTTTTCGATGACTTTTGCCCCTCATCCCCCAAGCTTTATTATCCCCGTTTTTAGAAGTCTTTAGATTTTTTTTCAAAGAAGTTTCCAAGGCGAAGAAAATCCAGGAATTTTTGCACAAACTTACACAGACCCAATAATATTATATACTTACAGCCTTTACAATTGGGCACAAGTTGGTCAGGAAAAAGTACGAACACTTTTCCAAAAAAAACATGCAAAAAAAGATGCGGTACAAATTTAAAAGATGTCACGTGCCGTGGTTGTGTAGTTTCCCGGGAAAAATTTCCCCGTTTTTTTATGAAAAAGGGGAATGCAATTTTTTACTGACCCCCCTGGTGAGGGTTATGCTGTTAAAGAAACCCATGTTTCTTCGTCGAGGGATGCAAATGCTCGACATCAACGTCCGGTGCACGACTCCCCAACGCGTTTTCGCTTTCCCCGGGAATGAGCAAAACTTCTTCCCCTCTTCTTCTTTTGTTCTTCTCTCAAAATGGGTTGACACACCTTCCATTTCTTTTAATCATTAAAGATAAAATTTTTTACCTCCCTGTGACAAGGGCGTAAATTCGGCGTCGCGTCGTGTCGGAGATCGTGATGACCCCTCTTGTCATCAAAAAGCGATCGCAAGTTTTTTCCATTTTTTTTTTTTAACACGCGGTTTGACAATTATGTACAAATCAGAATTTTTTCCGACTTCATTAAATAATATAGCCCCCCTAGTTTTTTTTACGGAATGGCAGGGTGGTCAAAACCTGGGTGGTGATTTTTGAGAGCGCATAGGTCCTCAATAATATCTCGTTAGCCTTTTGCTTTGCATGCATCGAACTTATCTAGAAAGAAAGATGACGGTCATAAAAAAAACAGCCCCTGAGCAGTTTTATGTTTTTTTTTTACACCTCGTGAAAATAGTCTTGAAAATTTACACAACCCTTTAGGTATTAAAAATTCTAAACAAAGTATACTCTTAATATTGTAACCATTTTTTAGACAAAAAATAGGTTGAAAAAAGAATTTGACGATGACGATGACGACCCCCCCCCCCCCCCGGGGGGGGACGGTTTTTCCATCGACTTTTATTTTTGGTTCCCCAATATAAACAGATGTTTGTTTGGGTGACACCGATGGTGAAAAGGATTCCATTTGGCAAAATAAAGGTTGTCCCTTGAAAATATTTGCCAATTTTTGTGGACGCTGATAACATGCGACCGCTTGTGTTTTTAAAAGATCTGGTGCATTTGGAAACCCACCATCACTCTTTAAAAGTCTTCGTGAATTTCAGGAAAATCGGCAAAATCTCTTTTATGCGGTTTTTTTTCCACCCAAATTCGCGTTTTTTTTTCGAATTGCACAAAACCCATCACCGCTTCAGTTTTTTAAAAAGAAAGGGGATTTTTTTTCCCCCTAATACATTTTATCGAGAGTCTATAATTCTCAACATTCTCAAAACACCCCGAAAGATTTTTTTTTTTTAAAGCGTTCTCCTTTTTTTTAAAAAATTCATTGTATGCACAGAAATACACTTTAAGACACAACTTTTTTTTTTCACGTATTTTTTTTGAGGAAAGCAGCGCTCGAAATGGTACTAGGCCCGGGCCCCCACGGTCCTCTTATATATCCCCAACAACCCCCTTTTCGTCAACGTACGAACAAAAAAATTTTAGATACTAAATTTTCCGGGGCTTTTTTTGTTTAAAATTCCTGCAGCCGTGGGTTTTCGGCGTGGGATTTCTTCCCAAAATAAAATAAAGAACCCCCGTTATTGGGGAGGGGGGACCCGCGAGGGGATATACAAATCCCATGCAAAAACATGTCGCAGGCCCCAAACGGTGAAACGTTTTGCCCCTGAAACTTTACCCATGATTTCTTGAAATAAAAAGATAAAAGAAAAGGGGGAAAAACGCAACCCCCTTTATTTTCGCGTTGCCGCGGGGGGCCCCTTTTTAAATTTTATTATCTTAGATTTTTTAAGAAATGATTTTCGGCGCTCGGTCCAACGGGCCCCTTAGAATTTAATTAATTTTTGAAATTCTATAACGTATGGGGGGAAGAAACGCAACCCCTTGATTGTCGGCAGCGGCAGTCCCTTTTTTAATAGAATTGCTGGAAATTTTATTTTTCTTTTAATTTTAAAATCGCTGGAATTTTTATCTTTGTTTTCACGGCAGTCCTTTTGTTAGATATTTTCTGGAAGTTTATTTTTTTTTAAAAAAATATGCTGGAATTTTTTTCTTTTTTTTTAAACATATAAGGTAACAGAGCTCCTAAAGGGGAAACCCGAGTGATAAGATAAGTTTATTTTGTGAAAACCCCCCCCCCCCCGTGACGTCATACCCCCTCGCCCCCGAATACCCCCCCCCCCGCCCCCCCCCCAAGGACCTGGTCTAGAACCGGCCTGTATTCCCACTTTTAAAAAAATTAATTAAAAAAAAATAAATAACAAATATAGGAATACAAAAAATATATTATTTATTTATCTGATATTAAGATAAAAATGTTTTTCAAAAATATATTATTGGGATAATAAAAAGTTTTGTAAATTTTTTTAATTTTTTTTTTTTTCGTAATAGAAACATGCAGATTAAATTATTTTGAAGAGGTAAAAAAAGTTGTAAAGATTTAGTTCCTTTAACAAATTTTTGATTTGAAATCGAGCATTAATGGGATTTTTTACATTAGATGTCCTTTTATTTTTGTTTTTGAACATCAAGCATTTAATGAAGACTTTTTCATGTCGATGTTTAAAACT